>NC_034187.2:79730531-79790531 GCF_002021735.2 Oncorhynchus kisutch
CTCTCAGACATCTTTGTCAAGGTTTTTCTAAGGTTGTGATCAGTAACCAGGTCTAATAGTTTGTCTCGCTGTCTCTCAGACATCTTTGTCAAGGTTTTTCTAAGGTTGTGATCAGTAACCAGGTCTAATAGTTTGTCTCGCTGTCTCTCAGACATCTTTGTCAAGGTTTTTCTAAGGTTGTGATCAGTAACCAGGTCTAATAGTTTGTCTCGCTGTCTCTCAGACATCTTTGTCAAGGTTTTTCTAAGGTTGTGATCAGTAACCAGGTCTAATAGTTTGTCTCGCTGTCTCTCAGACATACAGCGGTGATGGTCGCCAGCATTAAGAAGGGAATCGCAGATGCCGACGCAGAGGCCAGGGTAGAGGCCCGCAAGTAAGAATACACACACACTCAGCATTACACACACACACACGCTCAGCATTACACACACACACGCTCAGCATTACACACACAACACACGCTCAGCATTACACACACACACCACGCTCAGCATTACACACACACACACGCTCAGCATTACACACACACACACACACGCTCAGCATTACACACACACACACACACGCTCAGCATTACACACACACACACACACGCTCAGCATTACACACACACACACACGCTCAGCATTACACACACACACACACACGCTCAGCATTACACACACACACACACACGCTCAGCATTACCACACACACACACACACGCTCAGCATTACACACACACACACACACACGCTCAGCATTACACACACACACACACGCTCAGCATTACACACACACACACACACGCTCAGCATTACACACACACACACACACGCTCAGCATTACACACACACACACACACGCTCAGCATTACACACACACACACACACGCGCTCAGCATTACACACACACACACACACACGCGCTCAGCATTACACACACACACACACGCTCAGCATTACACACACACACACACACGCGCTCAGCATTACACACACACACACACACACGCGCTCAGCATTACACACACACACACACGCGCTCAGCATTACACACACACACACACGCTCAGCATTACACACACACACACACGCTCAGCATTACACACACACACACACACACGCTCAGCATTACACACACACACACACACACACGCTCAGCATTACACACACACACACACACACACGCTCAGCATTACACACACACACACACGCTCAGCATTACACACACACACACGCTCAGCATTACACACACACACACACGCTCAGCATTACACACACACACACACGCTCAGCATTACACACACACACACACGCTCAGCATTACACACACACACACACGCTCAGCATTACACACACACACACACGCTCAGCATTACACACACACACACGCTCAGCATTACACACACACACACACGCTCAGCATTACACACACACACACACGCTCAGCATTACACACACACACACGCTCAGCATTACACACACACACACACACGCTCAGCATTACACACACACACACACACACACTCGGCATTACACACACACACACTCGGCATTACACACACACACACGCGCGCTCAGCATTACACACATTTTTCTACAGACATACTCACACATTATTTCTCTCTCTCAGGGCATACTGGGGTCTTAGGAACCATTTCCCGGGGGAGGCAGACTCTCTGTTCAACTCGTTAGAGCCGTCCTATCAGAAGAGCCTCCAATCGTCTCTCAAGAGTTCTGGGAGCGTGACGTCTCTTCCTCAGAGCGACCGCTCCTCTTCCTCATCACAGGAAAGCCTTAAGTAATGACCCCTGACCTTTAACTATACGTTTTTGAGAGGAGGGGCTCAGAGGTACCCGGAAAGTAATATTTTGCTCTCGCCCTTTCCTTCTCTCCTCTCTCTCCTCTCTCTACTCTCTTTCTCTCCTCTCTCTCTACTCTCTTTCTCTCTTCTCTCTACTCTCTTTCTCCTCTCCTCTCTCTCCTCTCTCTCTCCTCTCTTTCTCTCCTCTCTTTCTCTCCTCTCTTTCTCTCCTCCTCTCTCTACTCTCTTTCTCTCTACTCTCTTTCTCTTCCTCTCTCTACTCTCTTTCTCTCCTCTCTCTCCTCTCTTTCTACTCTCTTTCTCTCCTCTCTCTACTCTCTTTCTCTCTTCTCTCTACTCTCTTTCTCTCTTACTCTCTTTCTCTCCTCTCTCTCCTCTCTACTCTTCGCTCTCCTCTCTCTCTACTCTCCTCTCTCTCTACTCTCTTTCTCTTCTCTTCTCTTCTCTTCTCTTTTCTCTTCTCTTCTCTTCTCTCTCTTCTCTTCTCTCTACTCTCTTTCTCTCCTCTCTCCTCTCTCTCCTCTCTTTCTCTCCTCTCTTTCTCTCCTCTCTTTCTCTCCCTCTCTTTCTCTCCTCTCTCTACTCTCTTCTCTCTACTCTCTTTCTCTCCTCTCTCTACTCTCTTTCTCTCCTCTCTCTCCTCTCTTTCTACTCTCTTTCTCTCCTCTCTCTACTCTCTTTCTCTCTTCTCTCTACTCTCTTTCTCTCTACTCTCTTTCTCTCCTCTCTCTCTCCTCTCTACTCTTCGCTCTCCTCTCTCTCTACTCTCCTCTCTCTCTACTCTCTTTCTCTTCTCTTCTCTTCTCTTCTCTTTTCTCTTCTCTTCTCTTCTCTTCTCTTCTCTTCTCTTCTCTTCTCTTCTCTTCTCTTCTCTTCTCTTCTCTTCTCTTCTCTTCTCTTCTCTTCTCTTCTCTTCTCTTCTCTTCTCTTCTCTTCTCTTCTCTTCTCTTCTCTTCTCTTCTCTTCTCTTCTCTTCTCTCTTCTCTCTTCTCTCTTCTCTCTTCTCTCTTTTCTCTTCTCTTCTCTTCTCTTCTCTTCTCTCTCTTCTCTCTTCTCTTCTCTTCTCTTCTCTTCTCTTCTCTTCTCTTCTCTTCTCTTCTCTTCTCTTCTCTTCTCTTCTCTTCTCTTCTCTCTTCTCTCTTCTCTCTTCTCTCTTCTCTTCTCTTCTCTTCTCTTCTCTTCTCTTCTCTTCTCTTCTCTTCTCTTCTCTTCTCTTCTCTTCTCTTCTCTTTCTCTTCTCTTCTCTTCTTTCTCTTCTCTTCTTCTCTTCTCTCTCTCTCCCCCAGTCGTCCTCTGTCATCTAAATGGTCAGCTGCTCCTGGAAGAGGTGAGACACACACACACTACCTCCGGTATTGATTACATGATTTTGTGGCGTGTACGTTATTTGTTTGTGTTTTGTTATATACATTCAGAAAGTATCCAGACCCCTTCATTTTCCCACATACTTTCGGGAATCCACTGTTATGTGCCAGCAAGTGATTGTATAGTGTGTGTGTGTGTGTGTGTGTAAATATATATATCCTCCCTTCCCCTCCCAGTCCCGTCGGGTCATAAGGGCGGGGCGTCGCCGGGCTCCCTACAGCGTTCCCGTAGCGATGTAGATGTTAATGCGGCAACGGTTGCTAAGCAGCGGCACATCGGGCAGGTGGGGCCAGTGAGACTGACCCCCGGCTCCTACTCCTCATTGGGTAAGGAAGCTGTCAATCAAAACAGACAGCCAACCAATCAGACAGGCAGTTTAGACATGAGTCTGAGTGACTGATATGGTCTATCAAATAATCAATCACCCGGGTGCGCGCGCGCTGGTGCTGTATGTTACAATTATTTCCTAGTGCTTTCAGGACCTGGGCTGAACATCTTACTGAATATACTTCCTGCCTCTCATCTCCCATGTTTGTCTGCGCGTGGCTCTGTGTGTGCCTGCTGCCTGTATGTGTGTGTTTGTCTGCGCGTGGCTCTGTGTGTGCTTGCTGCCTGTATGTGTGTTGTATGTCTGTTTGTGTAGATATGTGCTGTCAGTGTGTATTTGTTAGGCACGTTAGTTGTGTAGATATGTGCTGTCAGTGTATTTGTTAGGCACGTTAGTTGTGTAGATATGTGCTGTCCGTGTGTATTTGTTAGACACGTTAGTTGTGTAGATATGTGCTGTCAGTGTATTTGTTAGGCACGTTAGTTGTGTAGATATGTGCTGTCAGTGTGTATTTGTTAGGCACGTTAGTTGTGTAGATATGTGCTGTCAGTGTGTATTTGTTAGGCACGTTAGTGTGTAGATATGTGCTGTCAGTGTGTATTTGTTAGGCACGTTAGTTGTGTAGATATGTGCTGTCAGTGTGTATTTGTTAGGCACGTTAGTTGTGTAGATATGTGCTGTCAGTGTGTATTTGTTAGGCACGTTAGTTGTGTAGATATGTGCTGTCAGTGTGTATTTGTTAGGCACGTTAGTTGTGTAGATATGTGCTGTCAGTGTGTATTTGTTAGGCACGTTAGTTGTGTAGATATGTGCTGTCAGTGTGTATTTGTTAGGCACGTTAGTTGTGTAGATATGTGCTGTCCGTGTGTATTTGTTAGACACGTTTAGTTGTGTAGATATGTGCTGTCAGTGTATTTGTTAGGCACGTTAGTTGTGTAGATATGTGCTGTCAGTGTGTATTTGTTAGGCACGTTAGTTGTGTAGATATGTGCTGTCAGTGTATTTGTTAGGCACGTTAGTTGTGTAGATATGTGCTGTCAGTGTATTTGTTAGACACGTTAGTTGTGTAGATATGTGCTGTCAGTGTATTTGTTAGGCACGTTAGTTGTGTAGATATGTGCTGTCAGTGTGTATTTGTTAGGCACGTTAGTTGTGTAGATATGTGCTGTCAGTGTGTATTTGTTAGGCACGTTAGTTGTGTAGATATGTGTTGTCAGTGTGTATTTGTTAGGCACGTTAGTTGTGTAGATATGTGTTGTCAGTGTGTATTTGTTAGGCACGTTAGTTGTGTAGATATGTGCTGTCAGTGTGTATTTGTTAGGCACGTTAGTTGTGTAGATATGTGCTGTCAGTGTGTATTTGTTAGGCACGTTAGTTGTGTAGATATGTGCTGTCAGTGTATTTGTTAGACACGTTAGTTGTGTAGATATGTGCTGTCAGTGTATTTGTTAGGCACGTTAGTTGTGTAGATATGTGCTGTCAGTGTATTTGTTAGACACGTTAGTTGTGTAGATATGTGCTGTCAGTGTATTTGTTAGGCACGTTAGTTGTGTAGATATGTGCTGTCAGTGTGTATTTGTTAGGCACGTTAGTTGTGTAGATATGTGCTGTCAGTGTGTATTTGTTAGGCACGTTAGTTGTGTAGATATGTGTTGTCAGTGTGTATTTGTTAGGCACGTTAGTTGTGTAGATATGTGCTGTCAGTGTGTATTTGTTAGGCACGTTAGTTGTGTAGATATGTGCTGTCAGTGTGTATTTGTTAGGCACGTTAGTTGTGTAGATATGTGCTGTCCGTGTGTATTTGTTAGACACGTTAGTTGTGTAGATATGTGCTGTCAGTGTATTTGTTAGGCACGTTAGTTGTGTAGATATGTGCTGTCAGTGTGTATTTGTTAGGCACGTTAGTTGTGTAGATATGTGCTGTCAGTGTATTTGTTAGGCACGTTAGTTGTGTAGATATGTGCTGTCAGTGTATTTGTTAGACACGTTAGTTGTGTAGATATGTGCTGTCAGTGTATTTGTTAGGCACGTTAGTTGTGTAGATATGTGCTGTCAGTGTGTATTTGTTAGGCACGTTAGTTGTGTAGATATGTGCTGTCAGTGTGTATTTGTTAGGCACGTTAGTTGTGTAGATATGTGTTGTCAGTGTGTATTTGTTAGGCACGTTAGTTGTGTAGATATGTGTTGTCAGTGTGTATTTGTTAGGCACGTTAGTTGTGTAGATATGTGCTGTCAGTGTGTATTTGTTAGGCACGTTAGTTGTGTAGATATGTGCTGTCAGTGTGTATTTGTTAGGCACGTTAGTTGTGTAGATATGTGCTGTCAGTGTATTTGTTAGACACGTTAGTTGTGTAGATATGTGCTGTCAGTGTATTTGTTAGACACGTTAGTTGTGTAGATATGTGCTGTCAGTGTATTTGTTAGACACGTTAGTTGTGTAGATATGTGCTGTCAGTGTATTTGTTAGACACGTTAGTTGTGTAGATATGTGCTGTCAGTGTATTTGTTAGGCACGTTAGTTGTGTAGATATGTGCTGTCAGTGTATTTGTTAGGCACGTTAGTTGTGTAGATATGTGCTGTCAGTGTGTTTGTTAGGCACGTTAGTTGTTCCGCATGATTCACTGTTGGATTATGTTCTGTTACTAACATAGATACTATACCTCTTTCTCTCTCTCTCCCTCTCTGCAACTCTCTCTCTCTCTCTGCAACTCTCTCTCTCTCTCTGCATCTCTCTCTCTGCATCTCTCTCTGCATCTCTCTCTCTCTCTCTCTGCATCTCTCTCTCTCTGCATCTCTCTCTCTCTGCATCTCTCTCTCTCTCTCTCTGCATCTCTCTCTCTCTCTCTGCATCTCTCTCTCTCTGCATCTCCTCTCTCTCTGCATCTCTCTCTCTCTCTGCATCTCTCTGCATCTCTCTCTCTGCATCTCTCTGCATCTCTCTCTCTCTCTGCATCTCTCTCTCTCTGCATCTCTCTCTCTCTCTGCATATCTCTCTCTCTGCATATCTCTCTCTCTCTCTGCATCTCTCTCTCTCTCTGCATCTCTCTCTCTCTGCATCTCTCTCTCTGCATTCTCTCTCTCTCTGCATCTCTCTCTCTCTCACACTAAAGATGATGCCTCAGATAAAACAGATGGTAAGATCAACTCCTTCACCCCCCCCTCCCTCTCTGCATCTCTCTCTCTCTGCATCTCTCTCTCTCTCTCTGCATCTCTCTCTCTCTGCATCTCTCTCTCTCTCACACTAAAGATGATGCCTCAGATAAAACAGATGGTAAGATCAACTCCCCCCCCCCCTTCATTCCTCCTTCCTGTGTATTCTGGGAGTGGCCCTGGACAGGAAAGAGTTAACCCTGTAACCATGGCCCCCTCTGCTGTTCCTCTGTACTCTAACATCTCATATTCCATAATTGTGACCAACCGACTCGAAAATGATATATATATATTTAACTTTAGATGAAAGCAGAGACACAGAGCTACCCTGAATTTTAGGAACAATGGGAAAGTAATTCTGCTTTCAAAGTTGATTAACTTGTAACCTCACTTCTGAGAAAATGCCTTTTTTGTGTTTTGGTACCTACTGGAGAGCTCTTCTTTATCTCTACTCATTCAGCATAGTTCACACCCTCTTAAGCCTTATCCCCAGTACGCTTGTGTACTAAACAACCAAAGGTTTATACTATGGTTTATACTACATCTTTCTGTAGACACTTGTCGATAGTGACATCATGAACATTCTGTTGTTGTACGACATCAAACTTGTCATTGTTGTTATGAAACAGTATAAACACAAAAACTACAGGACATCAGCAGCCTTGTGGTGCAAATGGCATAACTGGTGTATTTTAACACCAATGTACCCATCCATTTAAAAATGAATTTAGTGTATGTCAATCTAGCAAACCATGGAAACAAAAAGCAAGTTTCTAAACAATGTTTTGGTTCGTTTCTAGCTTGTTGGCTAACCTTAAGCTAGCTGGCTAACCTTAAGCTAGCTGGCTAACCTTAAGCTAGCTGGCTAACCTTAAGCTAGCTGGCTAACCTTAAGCTAGCTGGCTAACCTTAAGCTAGCTGGCTAACCTTACGCTAGCTGGCTAACCTTACGCTAGCTGGCTAACCTTACGCTAGCTGGCTAACCTTAGCGGGATTCAAGCCATAAGAAGTTTTTAACCAACAATGCAGTTTAAGAAATAGAGTTGAGAAAATATTTACTAAATAAACCAAAGTAAAAAGTAGCACAATAAAATTACATAACATTAACGATGCTCTGACACTGCCTAGTATATATAGGTCCAGGACGGCAGGGAGCTTGGCGGTGATGCAACCCGTCAGGATGCTCTCGATGGTGCAGCTGTAGAACCTTTTGAGGGTCTTGGGACCAATGCCAAATCTTTTCAGTCTCCTGAGGGGGAATATGTTTTGTCGTGCCCTCTTCACGACTGTCTTGGTGTGCTTGGACCATGTTGGTGTCCACATCACCAACAAACTAAGGAACTTGAAGCTCTCAACCTGCTCCACTGCAGCCCCGTCGATGAGAATGGGGGCGTGCTCGGAACCTCTTTTTCCTGTTGTCCACAATCATCTCCTTTGACTTGATCACGTTGAGGGAGAGGCTGCAATTACTATTGGTTCAATATTAGCTAGCTAGCTAACATTAGGCTATAACTAGCTATGCAAATGGCTCTGAGATACGAATAATATTACTACACAGATCATACACATAACGTTAGCTAGGGAGCCAGCCAGCTAACATTAGCTAGCTAGCTAACAGAAAACGACTTTCTGACAAAATTCGAAACTTATCATATCTGAAAATGTAGCTAGCTACTCTCTTACCCGTGTGCATGGATGGACACTTCTCCCTCTCTGTCACGGATGCCATTGTTACCCTTAGTTTGAAGATGTAATCCAGAGACAGGTATTTTATACAACAGCCTTCTGTGTGTTCTCTTTTCGACTCCCTCCGCAAATTTTCAATCAAACACCAGAATATTCTCCATCTCCTTATCCGTCTAACTCTGCTTCCACCGGACGTTCTACTGATTTCAGAACTCAGTCCTCCAACACTAATGCCGTTCTTTGTGATATCTTGAAAAATAGCTGAGTTTTAAAGGGATTACCTACACATACTGATCAGCTCATGTTATAGACAGAAGCATGTTACATGGCAGACCAATCATTAAACTCATTTCTAGGCATGTCCAGACCATCCATTATTTCAGCCAATCATGGCTAGCGGGAAGGTTCCTGGCTTTTTTTCGTGGCTAAATCAACTAAGTTCATAATTGTAACAATTTTATTCATATTTACAGATGGTGTACAAGTTTGTTGTTAAGGCACATGAATGTTCACATGTTCCAGAAGGCATTTCTGCAACAAACAACAACAATTTGGATCAAAAATAAAGGTTTACGTTTCTTGTTTCCTGAAATGATTCACAAATTATATCTCATATCTGGAACTAGAAAGAAAATCCCAAAGTTCTGATTTGATGTTGTTTTAAGTAAAAGTCAGATATTATTTGGGCATTTTAGTCGGCCGAGCTAAATCATATCACATGATCTTTGACCTCGGACACAGCCCCCCCCCCCCCCCCCCCCCTCTCTGTGTCTGACTGTAGTGGTCAGGTCAGTAGTAAGACAGTAGTACTTACTGTAAGTCTAGACTGTAAGACAAGTTACTGTTTAGACTAAGTTAGGTACGTGAGTGTATATAGACTAGTATTCTCCAGTAGTACTTCTCTTTACTTCTCTCAACTAGTGCTTATTGCTTAGTAGTGGAGGGTGGGTGGGCTCTGTTCTATTCAGAAAGTGTGAGAAGAAGAGTGTGTGTCCAGTCAGTGTCCGGTCTAACAGTATGACCTCTGACCTCAGGTCGTCTGAGGACCAAGCAGCCTCTCACCACGGCAACCAGTGTCAGCCACGTGGACTCCCGGGGACGCAGCCGCACCAAGATGGTGTCCCAGTCACAACGTAAGGAGAAACACACACACACCTTAAACACATATACACACACACACACACCTTATACACACACACACACCTTATACACACACACACACCTTATACACACACACACACCTTAAACACATACACACACACCTTAAACACACATACATACACACACACCTTAAACATGCATACATACACACACACCTTAAACATGCATACATACACACACACCTTAAACACGCATACACACACACACACCTTACACACACACACACACACACACACACACACAAACCTTAAACACATATACACACACACCTTAAACACATATACAGTGCCTTGCGAAAGTATTCGGCCCCCTTGAACTTTGCGACCTTTTGCCACATTTCAGGCTTCAAACATAAAGATATAAAACTGTATTTTTTTGTGAAGAATCAACAACAAGTGGGACACAATCATGAAGTGGAACGACATTTATTGCATATTTCAAACTTTTTTAACAAATCAAAACTGAAAAATTGGGCGTGCAAAATTATTCAGCCCCCTTAAGTTAATACTTTTTAGCGCCACCTTTTGCTGCGATTACAGCTGTAAGTCGCTTGGGGTATGTCTCTATCAGTTTTGCACATCGAGAGACTGACATTTTTTCCCATTCCTCCTTGCAAAACAGCTCGAGCTCAGTGAGGTTGGATGGAGAGCATTTGTGAACAGCAGTTTTCAGTAATTTCCACAGATTCTCGATTGGATTCAGGTCTGGACTTTGACTTGGCCATTCTAACACCTGGATATGTTTATTTTTGAACCATTCCATTGTAGATTTTGCTTTATGTTTTGGATCATTGTCTTGTTGGAAGACAAATCTCCATCCCAGTCTCAGGTCTTTTGCAGACTCCATCAGGTTCCATTCTTCCAGAATGGTCCTGTATTTGGCTCCATCCATCTTCCCATCAATTTTAACCATCTTCCCTGTCCCTGCTGAAGAAAAGCAGGCCCAAACCATGATGCTGCCACCACCATGTTTGACAGTGGGGATGGTGTGTTCAGGGTGATGGCTGTGTTGCTTTTACGCCAAACATAACGTTTTGCATTGTTGCCAAAAGGTTCAATTTTGGTTTCATCTGACCAGAGCACCTTCTTCCACATGTTTGGTGTGTCTCCCAGGTGGCTTGTGGCAAACTTTAAACGACACTTTTTATGGATATCTTTAAGAAATGGCTTTCTTCTTGCCACTCTTCCATAAAGGCCAGATTTGTGCAATATACGACTGATTGTTGTCCTATGGACAGAGTCTCCCACCTCAGCTGTAGATCTCTGCAGTTCATCCAGAGTGATCATGGGCCTCTTGGCTGCATCTCTGATCAGTCTTCTCCTTGTATGAGCTGAAAGTTTAGAGGGACGGCCAGGTCTTGGTAGATTTGCAGTGGTCTGATACTCCTTCCATTTCAATATTATCGCTTGCACAGTGCTCCTTGGGATGTTTAAAGCTTGGGAAATCTTTTTGTATCCAAATCCGGCTTTAAACTTCTTCACAACAGTATCTCGGACCTGCCTGGTGTGTTCCTTGTTCTTCATGATGCTCTCTGCGCTTTTAACGGACCTCTGAGACTATCACAGTGCAGGTGCATTTATACGGAGACTTGATTACACACAGGTGGATTGTATTTATCATCATTAGTCATTTAGGACAACATTGGATCATTCAGAGATCCTCACTGAACTTCTGGAGAGAGTTTGCTGCACTGAAAGTAAAGGGGCTGAATAATTTTGCACGCCCAATTTTTCAGTTTTTGATTTGTTAAAAAAGTTTGAAATATCCAATAAATGTCGTTCCACTTAATGATTGTGTCCCACTTGTTGTTGATTCGTCCCTCACACACACAAAGTTCCACTGCTTTGAGCGTGTGTTTGCGTGATGAGTTATTCACACTCTTTCTGTAGTCGCTGCTGGTATCCCTCACAGTCACAGTAAGCTCTTTTTGTAGTCGCTGCTGGTATCCCTCACAGTCACAGTAAGCTCTTTCTGTAGTCGCTGCTGGTATCCCTCACAGTCACAGTAAGCTCTTTCTGTAGTCCCTGCTGGTATCCCTCAGTCACAGTAAGCTCTTTCTGTAGTCCCTGCTGGTATCCCTCACAGTCACAGTAAGCTCTTTCTGTAGTCGCTGCTGGTATCCCTCACAGTCACAGTAAGCTCTTTCTGTAGTCGCTGCTGGTATCCCTCACAGTCACAGTAAGCTCTTTCTGTAGTCGCTGCTGGTATCCCTCACAGTCACAGTAAGCTCTTTCTGTAGTCGCTGCTGGTATCCCTCACAGTCACAGTAAGCTCTTTCTGTAGTCGCTGCTGGTATCCCTCACAGTCACAGTAAGCTCTTTCTGTAGTCGCTGCTGGTATCCCTCACAGTCACAGTAAGCTCTTTCTGTAGTCGCTGCTGGTATCCCTCACAGTCACAGTAAGCTCTTTCTGTAGTCGCTGCTGGTATCCCTCAGTCACAGTAAGCTCTTTCTGTAGTCGCTGCTGGTATCCCTCACAGTCACAGTAAGCTCTTTCTGTAGTCGCTGCTGGTATCCCTCACAGTCACAGTAAGCTCTTTCTGTAGTCGCTGCTGGTATCCCTCACAGTCACAGTAAGCTCTTTCTGTAGTCGCTGCTGGTATCCCTCACAGTCACAGTAAGCTCTTTCTGTAGTCGCTGCTGGTATCCCTCACAGTCACAGTAAGCTCTTTCTGTAGTCGCTGCTGGTATCCCCTCACAGTCACAGTAAGCTCTTTCTGTAGTCGCTGCTGGTATCCCTCACAGTCACAGTAAGCTCTTTCACATGCTTTTTTTTATACCTCTTAGGTTCCTACGAATCAGATTGCACACCAGGTATTGTGTGTGTGTGTGTGTGTGTGTGTTGGTTAGACGGACCCATTATGTTGCTCTCGTGGTCACTGTGGTTTTTTTGTGAGACGGGGTGTGTTTTCTGCATGCTTTGTTGTCTCACCACTGAGTGTTTTGTTGTTGGTGTGAAGAGTCCAGGTCTGCCAATAGTAATACCAAAACATGACAAAATACACCAGGAGGAACTAGCTAACTCTGCACCGGGAGGAGCTGGCTAACTCTGCACCGGGAGGAGCTGGCTAACTCTGCACCAGGAGGAGCTAGCTAACTCTGCACCAGGAGGAGCTGGCTAACTCTGCACCGGGAGGAGCTAGCTAACTCTGCACCAGGAGGAGCTAGCTAACTCTGCACCAGGAGGAGCTGGCTAACTCTGCACCGGGAGGAGCTAGCTAACTCTGCACCGGGAGGAGCTAGCTAACTCTGCACCGGGAGGACCTAGCTAACTCTGCACCGGGAGGAGCTGGCTAACTCTGCACCGGGAGGAGCTGGCTAACTCTGCACCGGGAGGAACTGGCTAACTCTGCACCGGGAGGAACTGGCTAACTCTGCACCGGGAGGAGCTAGCTAACTCTGCACCGGGAGGAGCTAGCTAACTCTGCACCGGGAGGAACTGGCTAACTCTGCACCGGGAGGAGCTAGCTAACTCTGCACCGGGAGGAGCTGGCTAACTCTGCACCGGGAGGAGCTGGCTAACTCTGCACCGGGAGGAGCTGGCTAACTCTGCACCGGGAGGAGCTAGCTAACTCTGCACCGGGAGGAGCTAGCTAACTCTGCACCGGGAGGAGCTGGCTAACTCTGCACCGGGAGGAGCTGGCTAACTCTGCACCGGGAGGAGCTGGCTAACTCTGCACCGGGAGGAACTGGCTAACTCTGCACCGGGAGGAACTGGCTAACTCTGCACCGGGAGGAACTGGCTAACTCTGCACCGGGAGGAACTGGCTAACTCTGCACCGGGAGGAACTGGCTAACTCTGCACCGGGAGGAGCTGGCTAACTCTGCACCGGGAGGAGCTAGCTAACTCTGCACCGGGAGGAGCTAGCTAACTCTGCACCGGGAGGAGCTAGCTAACTCTGCACCGGGAGGAGCTAGCTAACTCTGCACCGGGAGGAGGGAGGAACTGGCTAACTCTGCACCGGGAGGAACTAGCTAACTCTGCACCGGGAGGAGCTAGCTAACTCTGCACCGGGAGGAACTGGCTAACTCTGCACCGGGAGGAACTGGCTAACTCTGCACCGGGAGGAGCTAGCTAACTCTGCACCGGGAGGAGCTAGCTAACTCTGCACCGGGAGGAGCTAGCTAACTCTGCACCGGGAGGAGCTAGCTAACTCTGCACCGGGAGGAGCTAGCTAACTCTGCACCGGGAGGAGCTAGCTAACTCTGCACCGGGAGGAGCTACCTAGCTAACTCTGCACCGGGAGGAGCTAGCTAACGCACTCCGCACCGGGAGGAGCTAGCTAACGCACTCCGCACCGGGAGGAGCTAGCTAACGCACTCTGCACCGGGAGGAGCTAGCTAACGCACTCTGCACCGGGAGGAGCTAGCTAACGCACTCTGCACCGGGAGGAGCTAGCTAACGCACTCTGCACCGGGAGGAGCTAGCTAACGCACTCTGCACCGGGAGGAGCTAGCTAACGCACTCTGCACCGGGAGGAGCTAGCTAACGCACTCTGCACCGGGAGGAGCTAGCTAACGCACTCTGCACCGGGAGGAGCTAGCTAACGCACTCTGCACCGGGAGGAGCTAGCTAACGCACTCTGCACCGGGAGGAGCTAGCTAACGCACTCTGCACCGGGAGGAGCTAGCTAACGCACTCTGCACCGGGAGGAGCTAGCTAACGCACTCACTCAGTAAGTAGAGTAGATGATGCATCACTCTCAAGAAGCAGTGTGTGGACTCCCCCTGACAGGAACAAAATAAGAGATTCTAGGAACAAGAGATTAACATTGAGAAAATGAAGAATGGTGGGGAGATATCTTTGTGCTAGAGAGCTGTGCCGGGGCAGGTTTTGGCTGTGTGTGTTTGTGAGAGTGTGTTTTAGAGCATTTTTACTTTAAGGTGTTTTTATTTCTTCCATTGTGAAGCTGCTTTGCTTCGTCAGCGATACTGCTGCGTCACACACCGGCTACCCATCATGCAATGCTCTACCGTTCCTCCATCGAGCATCACAGCTGGTTCCGTGTGTGTCAGCCTTCAGTTTATTCAATATTTAATTGATACATTTAATTACGTGTTTGAATCGTGTTCATTGTCGCTCTCATTCTCTCGTCTAGGATCGCTCGGAATGCTCCCATGATGCTCTCTGTGTTCTAACGCCCATGGTGCTTTGTGCTCTAACACCTGTAATCCATCTTGTTTAACTTCCTGTCCCCGCCTCTGCTCCCTTCCCAACCAATGGTCTTATGGCTCCTCCCCCCCCATTGGTGCAGGATCTCAGTCTGCTACCATCGTTGGTGGTAAGAATCTAACGTCTACTACCTGTTACCCTCACCCCCCCTCTCACCCTTCACCTGTTCTCCCCCTCCTCCCCCCTCACCCTCTCTCTCACCCATCATCTGTTCTCCCCGCCATCCCCTCTCACCCCCCCTCTCACCCTTCCATCTGTTCTCACCCTCCTCCCCCCTCACCCAAGCTGGTCACCTAAAGCTCCACCCCCTCTCTGGCTGAAGCGTTTAGTTCAAACTAAAACATGGCTGTCTGCCTTCTTATGACTCTTTACTCTCTGAACTGAGGCCTGTTAGGAGGGAGCTGAGGCCTGTGTCTACCTGTTAGGAGGGAGCTGGGGCCTGTTAGGAGGGAGCTGGGGCCTGTTAGGAGGGAGCTGGGGTCTGTGTCGACCTGTTAGGAGGGAGCTGGGGCCTGTCTCTACCTGTTAGGAGGGAGCTGAGGCCTGTGTCTACCTGTTAGGAGGGAGCTGGGGCCTGTTAGGAGGGAGCTGGGGTCTGTCTCTACCTGTTAGGAGGGAGCTGGGGCCTGTCTCTACCTGTTAGGAGGGAGCTGGGGCCTGTCTCTACCTGTTAGGAGGGAGCTGGGGTCTGTGTCTACCTGTTAGGAGGGAGCTGGGGCCTGTCTCTACCTGTTAGGAGGGAGCTGAGGCCTGTGTCTACCTGTTAGCAGGGAGCTGAGGCCTGCTAGGAGGGAGCTGAGGCCTGTTAGGAGGGAGCTGAGGCCTGTCTCTACCTGTTAGCAGGGAGCTGAGGCCTGCTAGGAGGGAGCTGAGGCTTGTTAGGAGGGAGCTGAGGCCTGTCTCTACCTGTTAGCAGGGAGCTGAGGCCTGCTAGGAGGGAGCTGAGGCTTGTTAGGAGGGAGCTGAGGCTTGTTAGGAGGGAGCTGAGGCCTGTGTCTACCTGTTAGGAGGGAGCTGAGGGGATAGACGCTGGAGATATAAGAGCGAGAGAGGGGGACAGAGAGAGGGAGCGATGCATTGGTGATTCTGCATGGGAGGTAGATTGCGATGTGACCATCATCCTCTGACAGAACAGACTATTCCGATCTGTGTATTCTAGTATGGTCTGTGTATTCTAGTATTGGTTTGTGTATTCTGGTATAGTCTGTTTATTCTAGTAGGGTCTGTGTATTCTGCGTGTGTGTGGTGAAATAGATTAATTTGATATGTTTCAGTTGTGTAGTGAAAAGGTTTTCTCACTCTGGTCACATGACCCGCTCTTTCCATACATTTGACTTTCACACCTGTTCTCGTCTGTCTTTGAGGTAGGACTAGAGGTCGACTGATTATGATTTTTCAACGCCGATACCGATTATTGGGGGACCCAAAAAAAAAGCAGATACCGATTTAATCGGCCAATTTTGTAAATGCATTTTTTTTTGTAATAATGACAATTACAACAATACTGAATGAACACTTATTTTAACTTAATCTAATACATCAATAAAATCAATTTAGTCTCAAATAAATAATGAAACATGTTCAATTTGGTTTAAATAATGCAAAAACAAACTGTTGGAGAAGAAAGTAAAAGTGCAATATGTGCCATGTAAGAAAGCTAACGTTTCAGTTCCTTGCTCAGAACATGAAAACATATGAAAGCTGGTGGTTCCTTTTAACATGAGTCTTCAATATTCCCAGGTAAGAAGTTTTAGGTTGTAGTTATTATAGGACTATTTCCCTCTATACCATTTGTATTTCATTAACCTTTGACTATTGGATGTTCTTATAGGCACTTTAGTATTGCCAGTGTAACAGTATAGCTTCCGTCCCTCTCCTCGTTCCTACCTGGGCTCAAACCAGGAACACATTGACAACAGCCACCCCCGAAGCAGCGTTACCCATCGCTCCACAAAATCGGCGGCCCTTGCAGGGCAAGGGGAACAACTACTCCAAGTCTCAGAGCGACCCAAAAGGTTGCATATACGCTGACTCTGCGTGCAATGAACGCAAGAGAAGTGACACAATTTCACCTGGTTAATATTGCCTGCTAACCTGGATTTCTTTTAGCTAAATATGCAGGTTTAAAAATATATACTTCTGTGTATTGATTTTAAGAAAGGCATTGATGTTTATGGTTAGGTTCACGTTGGAGCAACGACAGTCCTTTTTCGCGAATACGCACCGCATCGATTATATGCAACGCAGGACACGCTAGATAAACTAGTAATATCATCAACCATGTGTAGTTAACTACTGATTATGATTGATTGATTTTTATAAGATACGTTTAATGCTAGCTAGCAACTTTGGCTTCTTACTGCATTCGCGTAACAGGCAGGCTCCTTGTGGAGTGCAATGAGAGGCAGGTGGTTAGAGCGTTGGACTAGTTAACTGTAAGGTTGCAAGATTGAATCCCCCGAGCTGACAAGGTAAAAATCTGTCGTTCTGCCCCTGAACAAGGCAGTTAACCCACCGTTCCTAGGCCACCATTGAAAATAAGAAAGTGTTGTTAACGGACTTGCCTCGTTAAATAAAGGTGTAAAAAACAACAACATTGGCGTCCAAATTGACCGATTTCCGATTGTTATGAAAACTTTAAATCGGCCGTTCCGATTAATCGGTCGACCTCTAGTTAGGACATCACAAAACTCAAGCATGTGTAGATCTGTGTCAGTCACAAGGCATTATGGGCAGTGATATATTGTACTCCATGTCATCATTTGGGAATAAACAAACGACCCACCGAAATGATGACGGTCCCAAGATGGCCGCCAAAGCTGGTCCCCTGAGTCTGGCTGAAAACAACTCCTAACCCTGGAATCAAAATGGCTAAAGTTCAATGCAGTCCATTCACCATGTTCCTACACACATCTAGTCCCTTCTGATCTGCTAACCAGACCTGGGTCAATAATACATTCAAATACTTTCAAAGACTTTAGTTAAACTTGGTAATAATATTTCCAAAAGGTAAAAGCTCCCAAGCTAAGTCAAGCGCACCTCGTACTTCTAAGTGTTTGACGTACGTATTAAATTGAACCCAGATCTGATGCAGACATGGTGATGGTGCTCGGGGATGTTGTTGTGCCGTTGCCAACAGGGTCTCATGACCAGTGTGTGTTCTGTGTTTGTAATTCTCTCTCCCTGTCTCTCTCTAGCCGGCAGTCGGAGTGGTTCCCCGGGTCGCGTCCTGACCAGCACCGCTCTGAGTACGCTGGGTTCTGGAGCCCAGAGGGTCCTAGCTGGGGCCGGAGGGAGACGTAGCCGCATCCCCCGCAGCCAGGGCTGCTCACGAGACTCCTCCCCTACACGCCTGTCTGTCGGTGAGTAGAGCTCACACACCCTAAGCCTGTCCCCAAGCCTGTCCCCAAGATTTTTATCTTTGTTATTTCTAAACCAATAAAATCATCCCCTCCCCCATTGTCCTGCTTCTGTTTGTTCCTGCTCATGCCTGATTGGCTAAGGCCAAGAGATTGACAGCTCTCTCTCTCTCTCACACACACTGCGTTTCTGCGTGCATCTCACTCTGGCCTCCTACCTTTATCGTTGTCATGACAACTTGATCAATCCCCACCAATCGCGTGCTTCCCTTATCACCGCATGGTTTGTGATGATGTCACAGATCAGTCCATTCATTTCTCCCAACAACTTTGAAAGCAGGAACTCTTTTAATGCTGAACTCTATTTCACTCCCTCTGTCTTTCTCCTCTCCTTCCTCCTCTCCTCTCCTTCCTCTTTCTCCTCTCCTTCCTCTTTCTCCTCTCCTTCCTCTTTCTCCTCTCCTTCCTCTTTCTCCTCTCTTTCTCCTCTCCTTCCTCTTTCTCCTCTCCTTCCTCTTTCTCCTCTCCTTTCTCTTTCTCCTCTCCTTCCTTCCTCTCTTTCTCATCTCCTTCTTTCTCCTCTCCTTCCTTTCTTTCCTCCCTGTCTTTCTCCTCTCCTCTCTTTCCTCCCTCTTTCTCCTCTCCTTCCTCTGTCATCTCTAGCTCCCTCCAGTGTTAGTTCCATCTACAAAGCAACGAGCAGAGGAGGTAAGAATTCTCCGACTCATCCCTCTAACAACTCCACCTCTGCCTGCGTCCCTCCACCCCTCATCTTCATGTCTCTCTATATACATCCCTCCATCTATATACATCCTTCCATCTATATACATCCCTCCACCTCTCCATCTATATACATCCCTCCATCTATATACATCCTCCATCCCTCCATCTATATACATCCCTACATCCCTCCATCTATATACACCCCTCCACCTCTCCATATATATATACATCCCTCCACCTCTCCATATATATACATCCCTCCACCTCTCCATATATATACATCCCTCCACCTCTCCATATATATACACATCCCTCCACCTCTCATCTTCATGTCTCTCTATATACATCCCTCCACCTCTCCATCTATATACATCCCTCCATCTATATACATCCCTCCATCTATATACATCCCTCTACCTCTCCATCTATATACATCCCTCCACCTATATACATCCCTCCACCTCTCCATCTATATACATCCCTCCACCTCTCCATCTATATACATCCCTCCACCTCTCCATCTATATACATCCCTTCACCCCTCCATCTATATACATCCCTCCACCTCTCCATCTATATACATCCCTCCACCTCTCCATCTATATACATCCCTCCACCTCTCCATCTATATACATCCCTCCACATCTATATACATCCTCCATCCCTCCATCTATATATATCCCTCCATCTATATACATCCTCCATCCCTCCATCTATATACATACATCCCTCCATCTATATACATCCCTCCACCTCTCCATCTATATACATCCCTCCATCTATATACATCCCTCCATCTATATATATCCTCCATCTATATATATCCCTCCACCTATATACATCCCTCCACCTCTCCATCTATATACATCCCTCCACCTATATACATCCCTCCATCTATATACATCCCTCCATCTATATACATCCCTCCACCTCTCCACCTATATACATCCCTCCACCTATATACATCCCTCCACCTATATACATCCCTCCACCTCTCCATCTATATACATCCCTCCATCTATATACATCCCTCCATCTATATATATCCTCCATCTATATACATCCCTCCACCTATATACATCCCTCCACCTCTCCATCTATATACATCCCTCCACCTATATACATCCCTCCACCTATATACATCCCTCCACCTATATACATCCCTCCATCTATATACATCCCTCCATCTATATACATCTATATACATCCCTCCACCTATATACATCCCTCCACCTATATACATCCCTCCATCTATATACATCCCTCCATCTATATACATCCTCCATCCCTCCACCTATATACATCCCTCCACCTCTCCATCTACACTGCTCAAAAAAATAAAGGGAACACTAAATAACACATCATAGATCTGAATGAATGAAATATTCTTATTAAATACTTTTTTCTTTACATAGTTGAATGTGCTGACAACAAAATCACACATTATCAATGGAAATCAAATTTATCAACCCATGGAGGTCTGGATTTGGAGTCACACTCAAAATTAAAGTGGAAAACCACACTACAGGCTGATCCACCTTTGATGTAATGTCCTTAAAACAAGTCAAAATGAGGCTCAGTAGTGTGTGTGGCCTCCACGTGCCTGTATGACCTCCCTACAACGCCTGGGCATGCTCCTGATGAGGTGGCGGATGGTCTCCTGAGGGATCTCCTCCCAGACCTGGACTAAAGCATCCGCCAACTCCTGGACAGTCTGTGGTGCAACGAGGCCCCCCAAAGAAATGCCACCCCACACCATGACTGACCCACCGCCAAACCGGTCATGCTGGAGGATGTTGCAGGCAGCAGAACGTTCTCCACGGCGTCTCCAGAATCTGTCACGTCTGTTACATGTGCTCAGTGTGAACCTGCTTTCATCTGTGAAGAGCACAGGGCGCCAGTGGCAAATGTGCCAATCTTGGTGTTCTCTGGCAAATGCCAAACGTCCTGCACGGTGTTGGGCTGTATGTAAGCACAACCCCCACCTGTGGACGTCGGGCCCTCATACCACCCTCATGGAATCTGTTTCTGACCGTTTGAGCAGACACATGCACATTATAGGCAATAGTAATTTTGCAGGGCTCTGGCAGCTCCTCCTGCATAAAGGCGGAGGTAGCGGTCCTGCTGCTGGGTTGTTGCCCTCCTACGGCCTCCTCCACGTCTCCTGATGTACTGTGTGTGACTTGTGCCGTTAGCCACTTGTGTGGGTTGTAGACTCCGTCTCATGCTACCACTAGAGTGAAAGCACTGCCAGCATTCAAAAGTGACCAAAACATCAGCCAGGAAGAATAGGAACTGAGAAGTGGTCTGTGGTCCCCACCTGCAGAACCACTCCTTTATTGGGGGTGTCTTGCTAATTGCCTATAATTTCCACCTGTTGTCTATTCCATTTGCACAACAGCATGTGAAATTTATTGTCAATCAGTGTTGCTTCCTAAGTGGACAGTTTGATTTCACAGAAGTGTGATTGACTTGGAGTTACATTGTGTTGTTTCAGTGTTCCCTTTATTTTTTTGAGCAGTGTATATACATCCTTCCACCTCCATCCAATATACAGTGGGGCAAAAATAGTATTTAGTCAGCCACCAATTGTGCAAGTTCTCCCACTTAAAAAGATGAGAGAGGCCTGTAATTTTCATCATAGGTACACTTCAACTATGACAGACAAAATGAGGGGAAAAAATCCAGAAAATCACATTGTAGGATTTTTTGCAAATTATGGTGGAAAATAAGTATTTGGTCAATAACAAAAGTTTCTCAATACTTTGTGACTGGAGGGATGTATATAGATGGAGAGGTGGAGGGATGGAGAGGTGGAGGGATGTATATAGATGGAGAGGTGGAGGGATGGAGAGGTGGAGGGATGTATATAGATGGAGAGGTGGAGGGATGGAGAGGTGGAGGGATGTATATAGATGGAGAGGTGGAGGGATGTATATAGATGGAGAGGTGGAGGGATGTATATAGATGGAGAGGTGGAGGGATGTATATAGATGGAGAGGTGGAGGGATGGAGAGGTGGAGGGATGTATATAGGTGGAGGGATGTATATAGATGGAGAGGTGGCGGGATGTATATAGATGGAGAGGTGGAGGGATGTATATAGATGGAGAGATGTATATAGGTGGAGGGATGTATATAGGTGGAGGGATGTATATAGATGGAGAGGTGGAGGGATGTATATAGATGGAGGGATGTATATAGGTGGAGGGATGTATATAGGTGGAGGGATGTATATAGGTGGAGGGATGTATATAGATGGAGGGATGTATATATATAGATGGAGGGATGTATATAGATGGAGAGGTGGAGGGATGTATATAGATGGAGGGATGTATATAGATGGAGAGGTGGAGGGATGTATATAGATGGAGGGATGTTTATAGATGGAGGGATGTATATAGATGGAGAGGTGGAGGGATGTATATAGATGGAGGGAACTTGCACAATTGGTGGCTGACTAAATACTTTTTTGCCCCACTGTACATCCTCCACCCCTCCATCTTCATGTCTCTCTATATACATCCTCCATCTTCATGTCTCTCTATATACATCCTCCATCTTCATGTCTCTCGAAATACATCTGTCCGTTCCTCCACCTCTCTCGCCAACACTCTTATCTCACTCTCTCCATCCCCCTCCATCTCTCTCATACCATTATGTCAGGCTGTTGCTCACCGCCTCAAAATACCAGAATCCTCCTCTAACCTCTGAACTCATGGCTGTGTATCATGGCGATGGGTTACCATGGTAATCGTGGTGACAATTAGCATTTTGCCACTAACCAATTGGCCGCAGATGTGAATGACGCGTCATAGGATCGGTGAAGCTTCATTGGTTCCCCATTACGCTTCCTTAGGCTGTGGTTAACTCTGATTGGTGCATGGGTGTCCTGGCTCTGGCCAATGAACAGTCAGGATGAGCATGATGCTTATTGGATAAAAACGGATCCTCCCCCTCATCCCCCTCCTTCATCTGCTTCTCATTTCCTCCTCGTGTTTGTGTTTGTGTTTGTGTTTGTGTTTGTGTGTGTGTGTGTGTGTGTGTGTGTGTGTGTGTGTGTGTGTGTGTGTGTGTGTGTGTGTGTGTGTGTGTGTGTGTGTGTGTGTGTGTGTGTGTGTGTGTGTAAAACAAGCAGTAGGCTTGGGCAGTATCCAGATTTCATACCGGCAATGGACACGAAGCTCTATTTTCAAACCCCACTGACTGAGCCTCTGTAAACCGAAAGGTTAAGAATGCTAACAAGTACTTGTAAAATCACATAGCAAATGCTAACGAGCACATTGCGAACATCTTACGCAGTCTCTGGCATAAACTATTTGCAGAACAGACATCCCAGCTCAAAGTTATACGAGTAACAAAAAAATGCTACTCACAGTTTGCTGCACATAACAAATATTAAACAGCAAGGCAGTTGATTCTCTGCTGTTACCAAGAGAAGCTTGATTTTGCAAGAAGCTAACTAGCTACTAAATTAGCAAACCAATGCAGAGCATTTAGCTCATTGTAGACCGTTGACTGAATATCTATAAGATATCTAGCTGGCAAACATTTTAGTTGTGATTTCTATACTGTAACTAGATCACCCTGGCGCATGCTGCCTAACAGGAAGTGACTCACAAGGCTCCGGTCTCTCGTTGTGTGATTGTAAACAAACAATAATAACAATAATAAACAATAATAACATATTTTACAAGTTGACTGCAGGTATTTACTTTAAAAGTAGCTACAAATACTCAAATGTATGAAAAAATGAAATAAAAACATAAAATAAATAGTTTTTGACGAAAAACTATCCGGTGGCTATTTCCAAATAGCCGGGTATACCGCCCAAGCCTAGGGTGAAACATGTCATTTCAGAGCCCAGCAGTCCTGCGCTCTCTAGGGCTGTGTCTCAACAGTCTGTGGCTTTCTCTGTAACACCCTGTACATTATTGAGACTCACCCATCGAGCCAGAAGAGCTGTGCACTTATTCAGTCCTGTCTATCAGTGTCACTCTATCGGTCTCTCTCTCCTCCCCACTCTCTCTCTCTTGCTCTATCTCTTTTTCCTTTTCTCCTTTGTCCTCTCTGTCTCTCTTTCTGCTTCCCTTACCCTCTTGTCCCTCCCCCCCCTCGGTATATTATCATGGTACCGCAGCTCGGGGCAGTCGTATTCCTCGGCCCAGTATGAGTCAGGGCTGCAGTAGGGAGGCCAGCAGAGAGAGCAGCAGAGACACCAGCCCTGTGCGTTCCTTTACACCTCTGGGTGAGTAACACACACACACACACACACACATCATCGACACCATGTAGTCACACACACACAGACACACACACATCATCGACACCATGTAGTCACACACACACACACATCATCGACACCATGTAGTCACACACACACACACATCATCGACACCATGTAGTCACACACACACACACACATCATCGACACCATGTAGTCACACACACACACACACATCATCGACACCATGTAGTCACACACACACAGACACACACACACACACATCATTGACACCACGTTTTAACACACAAACAAAACCATCATTATGGAACAACAAAACTGACCACCTTGCATACATTTGATCCAACATCAACACATGCTAGGCTTTGGAGGTCGTTATTAGACTGAAGGCTTTAGAGGTCGTTATTAGACTGGAGGCTTTAGAGGTCGTTATTAGACTGGAGGCTTTGGAGGTCGTTATTAGACTGGAGGCTTTAGAAGGCGTTATTAGACTGTAGGCTTTGGAGGTCGTTATTAGACTGGAGGCTTTGGAGGTCGTTATTAGACTGGAGGCTTTGGAGGTCGTTATTAGACTGGAGGCTTTGGAGGTCGTTATTAGACTGGAGGCTTTGGAGGTCGTTATTAGACTGGAGGCTTTGGAGGTCGTTATTAGACTGGAGGCTTTGGAGGTCGTTATTAGACTGGAGGCTTTGGAGGTCGTTATTAGACTGGAGGCTTTGGAGGTCGTTATTAGACTGGAGGCTTTGGAGGTCGTTATTAGACTGGAGGCTTTGGAGGTCGTTATTAGACTGGAGGCTTTGGAGGTCGTTATTAGACTGGAGGCTTTGGAGGTCGTTATTAGACTGGAGGCTTTGGAGGTCGTTATTAGACTGGAGGCTTTGGAGGTCGTTATTAGACTGGAGGCTTTGGAGGTCGTTATTAGACTGGAGGCTTTGGAGGTCGTTATTAGACTGGAGGCTTTGGAGGTCGTTATTAGACTGGAGGCTTTGGAGGTCGTTATTAGACTGGAGGCTTTGGAGGTCGTTATTAGACTGGAGGCTTTGGAGGTCGTTATTAGACTGGAGGCTTTGGAGGTCGTTATTAGACTGGAGGCTTTGGAGGTCGTTATTAGACTGGAGGCTTTGGAGGTCGTTATTAGACTGGAGGCTTTGGAGGTCGTTATTAGACTGGAGGCTTTGGAGGTCGTTATTAGACTGGAGGCTTTGGAGGTCGTTATTAGACTGGAGGCTTTGGAGGTCGTTATTAGACTGGAGGCTTTGGAGGTCGTTATTACACTGGAGAGGTAGAGGCTTTGGAGGTCGTTATTAGACTGGAGGCTTTGGAGGTCGTTATTAGCCTGGAGGCTTTGGAGGTCGTTATTAGACTGGAGGCTTTGGAGGTCGTTATTACACTGTAGAGGCTTTGGAGGTCGTTATTACACTGTAGAGGCTTTGGAGGTCGTTATTACACTGTAGAGGTAGAGGCTTTGGAGGTCGTTATTACACTGTAGAGGCTTTGGAGGTCGTTATTACACTGTGGAGGCTATGGAGGTCGTCACTGTAGATTGCGTACCCAGACCAGCAGTGCAGGGAGCATGCCTCAACTCTAAGGTAGATTATTCCCAGCCGTTTAAACAACCTGGGCTAGCTGATGGAATACTGTCAGCCGCTGTAGGGAAGTAGAACTCTTAGAGGGCTACTAACCTCACACACACACACACACACACAGAGTTGCTGCATGGTTCTGGGTCTCACTTTCTCTCACACATGTGTTTTAACGGTGCGTGGGGGGGGGCGGGGTGTTTCTACGTGTGTCTGTGTTTCTACGTGTGTGTGTGTGTGTCGTTGATGGTTGCAGCATCGCGCCACTACTCTCGCTCCACCGGAGCTCTCCACACCGCCGACGCTTTAGGGGCCGCAGGTGAACAATGAGTACCTCTCTCTCCATCTTCTTGATTCCCTTTTCTTTTCCGTTCTCTAGATCTTCTCGTTATTTTTCTTTGTTCTCCTTCATCGCCTCTTCCTGGACCTCAAGCTTCCGCCACCCCGTTCAGTTGCCGCGACCACCATTTTGTCTCCATTCCGACGATGCATTTGTAGCTGTCTTCCCTCGCTCATCAATTTTCCTGATTTTAATCCCCGCCTCCCATCGACACGGACGTGCCCCCCCCGCACAGTGTCCTCCATGTATGTTTGTTTGTTTGCTTGTTTACTCCCATCATGCTTTGCATGGAAGTTCACAGCTCTTGGGGTCAAGGTTCATTTGGTTATTTATTCACCATACCATCTAGCTGGGGGGGTTGTGATCGGGGAGATCGGAGGGAGGTCTGATCTGGTGGAAGGGTGTGGGTGAGGTCGGTGGATGAGGTGGGAGAGAATGAGGGAGGGAGGGAGGGAAGAGGTTGGTGTGGGTGGGTGAGGTTAGGGGGTAGATGAGGAGGTGGGAGAGTGGGTGAGCGAGGGAAGGGGTTGGTGGGTGAGGTTAGGGGGTGGATGAGGTGGTGGGAGAGAATAGGTGAGGGAGGGAAGCGGTTGGTGGGTGAGGTGAGGTTAGGGGGTAGATGAGGAGGTGGGAGAGAATGGGTGAGGGGGGGGAAGGGGTTGGTGTGTGAGGTTAGGGGGTGGATGAGGAGGTGGGAGAGAATGGGTGAGGTCAGGAAGAGGTTGGTGGGTGAGGTCGGGGGGGTGGATGAGGAGGTGGAAGAGAATGGGTGAGGGAGGGAAGAGGATGGGAAGAGGTTGATGGGGTGAGGGAGGGAAGAGGTTGATGGGGTGAGGGAGGGAAGAGATTGATGGTGTGAGGGAGGGAAAGAGGTTGATGGGGTGAGGGAGGGAAAGAGGTTGATGGGGTGAGGGAGGGAAAGAGGTTGATGGGGTGAGGGAGGGAAAGAGGTTGATTGGGTGAGGGAGGGAAAGAGGTTGATTGGGTGAGGGAGGGAAAGAGGTTGATGGGGTGAGGGAGGGAAAGAGGTTGATGGGGTGAGGGAGGGAAAGAGGGACGCGGTAAGAGGTGGTAAGGGTAGGAAGAAGGTTGTTGGATGACGTTGGAAGGGATTGTGTGTTTGACTGCGTCTATAACGTGCGTCTCTCTCCTCCCTCCAGGGGCAGGGTACAGTATCAGTCAATCCAGTCATCTGTCGTCGTCAGTCAGCACCATGAGAGTCCTCACTGGGTCTGATATAGAGGAGGCCCTCGCTGACGCCCTGGTACACACACACACACACACACACTAACTCAAGGTGGTATTCAAAGCTGGGGTCGCGACCCCTAGTGAAGTTATTTACATTTTAATAACCTAGATGAAAATGTAATGAATTGGAGGTTATTTGTTGATGTAAAAATGGAAATGTACAGATTTGAAGGTTCTGTTGTTAGATTTGGGCTATGGTGGAAAACATGGGGTCCCTGTTGAAAAGGTCTGAATACCACTGTACTTACTGTTGTGGGGACTGGGGACTAACCCCTGGTTCCTCTGTTGTGGGGACTAACCCCCGGTTCCTCTGTCATGGGGACTAACCCCTGGTTCCTCTGTCGTGGGGACTAACCCCTGGTTCCTCTGTCGTGGGGACTAACCCCTGGTTCCTCTGTTGTGGGGACTAACCCCCGGTTCCTCTGTCGTGGGGACTAACCCCCGGTTCCTCTGTCGTGGGGACTAACCCCCGGTTCCTCTGTCGTGGGGACTAACCCCCGGTTCCTCTGTCGTGGGGACTAACCCCTTGGTTCCTCTGTCGTGGGGACTAACCCCCGGTTCCTCTGTCGTGGGGACTAAACCCCCGGTTCCTCTGTCGTGGGGACTAACCCCCGGTTCCTCTGTCGTGGGGACTAACCCCCTGGTTCCTCTGTCGTGGGGACTAACCCCCTGGTTCCTCTGTCGTGGGGACTAACCCATGTTTCCTCTGTTTAACGCTGACAGCTGTTGGGAGACATAACATCCAAGGTCAGCTTCTCTAACTACGTGTGTTTGTGTCTTGTCTGTCTGCACATTTCTGTGTAATGTATGTGTACATGATACAAAAAGGGCAAGTATGTTTCTCACTCCCTTCCCCCCCTGTAGAAGAAGCCAGCGCGGCGTCGCTATGAGAATTATGGGATGTATTCGGATGATGATGCTAACAGTGACGCGTCCAGCGCCTGCTCAGACCGCTCCTACAGCTCCAGGAACGGAGGAGTCATCCCTACGTACATGAGACAGACTGAAGACGTGGCCGAGGTCAGAAACACAAACCATTTGGAATTAAATCGTTGATTTATTGGCACCATATTGTAATGGTTTTGACTTGAGGTTATTATTTATAGGGGTGGCCAGGTAGGTTGTGCCTACCAGAGAAAAACATTGGTTTCTCCTGTTGGTTTGGGAGGGTTCAGACGGTTCAGAAAATTTCAGGGCCGTCACAATATGCAAATAACATTCACTTATTCCAATCATTTAGAGTGCTTTTTGTTCAGATAAACCCCCCCCCCCCCCCTGTGCTTCGTGTGGATTCCTGGCTGAAGATTAAATCATTTATTTATTTAAGTTATTGTTATCGGTCCTTTAACCCTTTGACCCAGGTGTTGAACCGCTGTGCCAGTGCCAACTGGTCGGAGAGGAAGGAGGGGCTTCTGGGTCTACAGGCTCTACTGAAGAATCAACGCACCCTCAGGTCAGCCTATCACAACGCAGGGTTTCACCTGGCAGCCTATCACAATGCAGTCGAGAGAAAAAGTTTATCCGACGCAATACATGCTAGCACAGCTGTATTCACCTTTGTGTGTGTGTGTGTGTGTGTGTGTGTGTCTACAGTCGTGTGGAGCTGAAGAGGTTGTGTGAGATCTTCACCAGGATGTTTGCAGACCCCCACAGTAAGGTATGGATGCATGCACAGCTACCACACACACACACACACACACCTTACACACAAATATACACACACACACACACACACCTTACACACAAATATACACACACACACACCCACACACAGCATGTGCTGTGAGCAGCGGTATCTGACTGATTTCTAACGGCATGCCACTCTGGAGTCTGCGTGTGACCTCACTCCGCTACCCAATGGGATTGCTCTCTCTCTCACTGTTCTTCAGCCTATCCGCTGGTGGTGCTAAAACTCGCTCATGGCAACTCCTCCCCTCTTCCTCTCTGCGTGATCTATAGAGGACTACACCGACCGCACACGCACTTCTGTCACATTCGTAGCCCACGCCTCCCTTTCTTTCTGACTAACCCCGCCCACTACGGTTCGCTCCACCCCCCTCTAGCGGCACTCCCCCTTCCCTCCTGCCGTGGTTTAGAGTGCTCCCCCCCCCACAGCTTGTGTTCCCCTGCTGCCCCCATATCCACCTCCTCGTCTGATAGTAGTGGTTGTGACTTTCAGCGAGAATCCGGATCTAAGGTCTATGGAACGGCAGAATCCGGTATAAGCTCAGCCTCCTTCAAGGTACACCTCAACGTCACAAACCTCTCTCTCTCCCTCGACCCCACTCTCTTTCTCTCTCCCTCTTGTCTCCCACTTTTCTCTCTCTTCTCTCTTTATTCTCTTTTCTCTGTCTTCTCCCTCCCTATGACTTTTTGTCCTGTCTCCCTCTCTCTGGTGTGTATAGAGACTTCTATAAGAATCAGGAGGTTCTGATAAGAGGGCTGTAGTCCTGATATGACGTCACAACACAACCTGTTTCAGTCCTTGTCTGATATGACGTCACAACGCCACCTGTTTCAGTCCTAGTCTGATATGACGTCACAGTACCACCTGTTTCAGTCCGAGTCTGATATGACGTCACAGTACCACCTGTTTCAGTCCGTCTGATATAACATCACAACACCACCTGTTTCAGTCCTAGTCTGATATGACATCACAATACCACCTGTTTCAGTCCTTGTCTGACGTCACAATACCAACTGTTTCAGTCCTAGTCTGATATGACGTCACAGTGCCACCTGTTTCAGTCCTTGATATGACATCACAATACCACCTGTTTCAGTCCTTGATATGACATCACAATACCACCTGTTTCAGTCCTTGATATGACATCACAATACCACCTGTTTCAGTCCTTGATATGACATCACAACATCACCTGTTTCAGTCCTAGTCTGATATGACGTCACAATACCACCTGTTTCAGTCCTTGATATGACATCACAATACCACCTGTTTCAGTCCTAGGCTGATATGACGTCACAACACCACCTGTTTCAGTCCTAGTCTGATATGTCACAGTACCACCTGTTTCAGTCCTAGTCTGATATGACGTCACAGTACCACCTGTTTCAGTCCTAGTCTGATATGACGTTACAATACCACCTGTTTCAGTCCTTGATATGACATCACAATACCACATGTTTCAGTCCTAGTCTGAAATGACGTCACAACACCACCTGCTTCAGTCCTAGTCTGATATGTCACAATACAACCTGTTTCAGGCCGTGTCTGATATGACTTCACAACACCACCTTTTTCAGTCCTAGTCTGATATGTCACAGTACCACCTGTTTCAGTCCTTGATTGACGTCACAACACCACCTGTTTCAGTCCTAGTCTTATATGACGTCACAATACCACCTGTTTCAGTCCTAGTCTGATATGACATCACAATACCACCTGTTTCAGTCCTAGTCTGATATGACGTCACAATACCACCTGTTTCAGTCCTAGGCTGATATGACGTCACAACACCACCTATTTCAGTCCTAGTCTGATATGTCACAATACAACCTGTTTCAGGCCGAGTCTGATATGACGTCACAACACCACCTTTTTCAGTCCTAGTCTGATATGTCACAGTACCACCTGTTTCAGTCCTTGATTGACGTCACAACACCACCTGTTTCAGTCCTAGTCTTATATGACGTCACAATACCACCTGTTTCAGTCCTAGTCTGATATGACATCACAATACCACCTGTTTCAGTCCTAGTCTGTAGTGGCGTCACAGTACCACCTGTTTCAGTCCTAGTCTGATATGACATCACAACACCACCTGTTTCAGTCCTAGTCTGATATGACATCACAATACCACCTGTTTAAGTCCTAGTCTGATAGGACGTCACAATACCACCTGTTTCAGTCCTAGTCTGTAGTGACGTCACAGTACCACCTGTTTCAGTCCTAGTCTGATATGACGTCACATTACCACCTGTTTCAGTCCTAGTCTGATATGACATCACAGTACCACCTGTTTCAGTCCTAGTCTGATATGACGTCACAGTACCACCTGTTTCAGTCCTAGTCTGATATGTCACAATACCACCTGTTTCAGTCCTAGTCTGATATGTCACAATACCACCTGTTTCAGGCCGAGTCTGATATGTTACAATACCACCTGTTTCAGTCCTCTCTGATATGACGTCACAATACCACCTGTTTCAGTCCGAGTCTGATATGACGTCACAATACCACCTGTTTCAGTCCTCGTCTGACGTCACAACACCACCTGTTTCAGTCCTAGTCTGATATGACGTCACAGTACCACCTGTTTCAGTCCTTGATATGACATCACAATGCCACCTGTTTCAGTGCTAGTCTGAAATGACGTCACAACACCACCTGCTTCAGTCCTAGTCTGATATGTCACAACACCACCTGTTTCAGGCCGAGTCTGATATGACGTCACAACACCACCTGTTTCAGTCCTCTCTGATATGACGTCACAATACCACCTGTTTCAGTCCGAGTCTGATATGACGTCACAACACCACCTGTTTCAGTCCTCGTCTGTAGTGACGTCACAACACAACCTGTTTCAGTCCTTGTCTGATGTCACAATACCACTTGTTTCAGTCCTAGTCTGATATGACGTCACAACACCATCTGTTTCAATCCTAGTCTGATATGTCACAATACCACCTGTTTCAGGCCTAGTCTGATATGTCACAGTACCACCTGTTTCAGTCCTAGTCTGATATGACGTCACAGTACCACCTGTTTCAGTCCTAGTCTGATATGTCACAGTACCACCTGTTTCAGTCCTAGTCTGATATGACGTCACAGTACCACCTGTTTCAGTCCTAGTCTGATATGACGTCACAGTACCACCTGTTTCAGTCCTAGTCTGACATGACGTCACAGTACCACCCGTTTCAGTTCACAGGTACTCTGACATCAGTCCGAGTCAGGAAGTGGTGTGTGTGTGTGTGTGTGTGTGTGTGTACACTGCACTCATATGTGTGTGCGCATGTGATGAGAGAGAGAGAGAGTGTGTGTGTGTTTTTCCCAGGATGCTAACTGTATGTTTCTCTCTCCTCCATGCCACTCCTTTGGAACTCTCTGTGTAGAGAGTAAGTCTGGACAACGTTTATTTTACGTTCAATTAACGTTTGTGGTTGTGACACTAACCTGGTAATTTGATTGGCAACTAATCTCGAATTGATCGATTAATCTGCCGAATGGTAATATGACTGGGTGGCTAATTGAATGGTTTCCAAGGCAACCAGACTCACTCACTAACCGACCCGGTGATGTCACTCCTCACAGATGTGACATCACTATGACATCATCGCACCCTCCTGTGATTGGTGCTGTTCTGCAGGCGTCAGCCAATCAGCATGTGTGTTTAGTGAATTTCTGAATATTGATTGTGTATTGGTAAACGTAAATTCAGCTTGTTGCGCGCTGATTGGAGTGATTGATCGGTTGATAAGTGAGCGTAGTTGTCTGATGCATGGGACTCTGAGCTCCCCTCAGCCTAGTAGTACAGGGGTCTGTTTGTTCCTGTGTGTAACCCCGTGTCCCCTGTCTCTCCCAAGGTGTTCAGTATGTTCTTGGAGACCCTAGTGGACTTTGTCCTGGTGCACAGAGAAGACCTGCAGGACTGGCTGTTCGTCCTGCTCACCCAGCTGCTGAAGAAGATGGGAGCTGACCTGCTGGGGTCTGTCCAGGCCAAGGTCCAGAGAGCACTGGACATCACACGGTCAGTCTTGGTGTGTGTGTAAAGTGTGTTTCGACATGTGTAACTTAACGTGTGTGTATCTATATGGTGTGTGTGTGTGTGTGTGTGTGTGTGTGTGTGTAACTATACGGTGTGTGTAACTTAATGTGTGTGTATCTATATGGTGTGTGTGTAAAGTGTGTTTAACGTGTGTGTGTGTGTGTAACTTAACGTGTGTGTATCTATATGGTGTGTGTGTTTAACGTGTGTGTATCTATACGGTGTGTGTGTGTATAGTGTGTGTGTGTATCTATACGGTGTGTGTGTGTGTATCTATACGGTGTGTGTGTAAAGTGTGTTTAATGTGTATCTATACGGTGTGTGTGTGTATCTATACGGTGTGTGTGTGTGTGTATCTATACGGTGTGTGTGTGTGTATCTATACGGTGTGTGTGTGTGTATCTATACGGTGTGTGTGTGTATCTATACGGTGTGTGTGTGTGTATCTATACGGTGTGTGTGTGTGTATTTATGCGGTGTGTGTGTGTGTATCTATACGGTGTGTGTGTGTATCTATACGGTGTGTGTGTGTATCTATACGGTGTGTGTGTGTATCTATACGGTGTGTGTGTGTATCTATACGGTGTGTGTGTATCTATACGGTGTGTGTATCTATACGGTGTGTGTGTGTGTGTATCTATACGGTGTGTGTATCTATACGGTGTGTGTGTGTGTGTGTATCTATACGGTGTGTGTGTATCTATATGGTGTGTGTATCTATATGGTGTGTGTATCTATACCGTGTGTGCATCTATACGGTGTGTGTATCTATACGGTGTGTGTGTGTGTGTGTGTGTATCTATACGGTGTGTGTGTATCTATACGGTGTGTGTGTATCTATACGGTGTGTGTGTGTATCTATACGGTGTGTGTGTGTATCTATACGGTGTGTGTGTGTATCTATACGGTGTGTGTGTGTGTATCTATACGGTGTGTGTGTGTGTATCTATACGGTGTGTGTGTGTGTGTGTGTGTGTGTATCTATACGGTGTGTGTGTGTGTATCTATACGGTGTGTGTGTGTGTATCTATACGGTGTGTGTGTGTTGTATCTATACGGTGTGTGTGTATCTATACGGTGTGTGTGTGTATCTATACGGTGTGTGTGTGTATCTATACGGTGTGTGTGTGTGTATCTATACGGTGTGTGTGTGTGTATCTATACGGTGTGTTGTGTGTGTGTGTGTATCTATACGGTGTGTGTGTGTATCTATACGGTGTGTGTGTGTGTATCTATACGGTGTGTGTGTGTGTGTGTGTGTATCTATACGGTGTGTGTATCTATACGGTGTGTGTGTGTGTGTGTGTGTGTGTATCTATACGGTGTGTGGTGTGTCTCCCCTACAGAGAGTCTTTTCCCAACGACCTCCAGTTCACTATCCTCATGAGGTTCACTGTGGACCAGACTCAGACACCAAACCTCAAGGTACACAGCTGTGTGTGTGTGTGGGGGGGGGGGTTGTTTTATGTGTGTGTGTGTGTAGGAAAGAGGGGGGGGGTTGTTTTGTGTGTAAGAGAGGGTGGTGGGGGTTTATGTGGGGGGGGTGGGGTTGTTTTGTGTGTGTGGGGGGGGTTGTTTTATGTGTGTGTGGGGGGGGTTGTTTTATGTGTGTGTGGGGGGGGTTGTTTTATGTGTGTGTGGGGGGGGGTTGTTTTATGTGTGGGGGGGGGGTTGTTTTATGTGGGGGGGGGTTGTTTTATGTGTGTGGGGCGGGGGGTTGTTTTATGTGTGTGTGGGGGGGGGGGTTGTGTGTGGGGGGGGGGTTGTTTTATGTGCGTGTGGGGGGAGGGTTGTTTTATGTGCGTGTGGGGGGGAGGGTTGTTTTATGTGCGTGTGGGGGGGGGGGGGGTTGTTTTATATGCGTGTGGGGGGGGTTGTTTTATGTGCGTGTGGGGGGGGGGTTGTTTTATGTGCGTGTGGGGGGGGGGTTGTTTTATGTGCGTGTGGGGGGGGGGTTGTTTTATGTGCGTGTGGGGGGGGGGTTGTTTTATGTGTGTGTGGGGGGGGGGTTGTTTTATGTGTGTGTGGGGGGCGGGGTTGTTTTATGTGTGTGTGGGGGGCGGGGGTTGTTTTATGTGTGTGTGGGGGGGGGGTTGTTTTATGTGTGTGTGGGGGGGGGTTGTTTTATGTGTGTGTGGGGGGCGGGGGTTGTTTTATGTGTGTGTGGGGGGTGGGGGTTGTTTTATGTGCGTGTGGGGGGTGGGGGTTGTTTTATGTGCGTGTGGGGGGCGGGGGTTGTTTTATGTGCGTGTGGGGGGGGGGTTGTTTTATGTGCGTGTGGGGGGGGTTGTTTTATGTGTGTGTGGGAGGCGGGGGTTGTTTTATGTGTGTGTGGGGGGGGGTTGTTTTATGTGTGTGTGGGGGGGGGTTGTTTTATGTGTGTGTGGGGGGCGGGGGTTGTTTTATGTGTGTGTGGGGGGGGGGGGTTGTTTTATGTGCGTGTGGGGGGGGTTGTTTTATGTGTGTGTGGGGAGGGAGGGTTGTTTTATGTGCGTGTGGGGGGGTGGGTTGTTTTATGTGTGTGTGTGGGGGGGGGGGGGTTGTTTTATGTGTGTGTGGGGGGGGGTGTCCTTTACATATGAAGAGTGAGATGAAACGGTGAGAGAAGATGGAGGGAGAGAGAGATATAGGGAGGGTTGAAAGGCGGGGACAGCCTTTCGGTCGCAAGACTCATACTGTTCTGACCTCATACTGTCTCAGTGACCACGGTAACACTGTTCCGACCTCATACTGTCTCAGTGACCACGGTAACACTGTTCTGACCTCATACTGTCTCAGTGACCACGGTAACACTGTTCTGACCTCATACTGTCTCAGTGACCACGGTAACACTGTTCTGACCTCATACTGTCTCAGTGACCACGGTAACACTGTTCTGAACTCATACTGTCTCAGTGACCACGGTAACACTGTTCTGACCTCATACTGTCTCAGTGACCACAGTAACACTGTTCTGACCTCACGGTTGTTAAACGCTGGTTCTTCCCACCCTGTCCCTGGACTCTGATTGGATACGACTGACACGCCTCCAATTAAATTCGCCAACCACTGTCTTTGCTCTTACTCTATCCCCCCTTCCCCTCCCTCACTCTATCCCCCCTTCCCCCCCTCACTCTATCCCCCCTTCCTTTCCTCCCTCTATCCTCTCCCTCACTCTATCCCCCCTTCCCTTCCTCCCTCTATCCTCTCCCTCACTCTATCCCCCCTTCCCTTCCTCTATCTATCCTCTCCCCTCCCTCACTCTTTCCCCCTTACTCTACCCTCCTTCCCTTCCTCCATCACTCTCCCCTCCCTCACGCTATTCCCCCCTCACTCGATCCCCCCTTCCTCCATCTATCCTCTCACATCCCTCACTCTATCCCCCCCTTCCCTTCCTCCCTCTATCCTCTCCCTCACTCTATCCCCCCTTCCCTTCCTCCCTCTATCCTCTCCCTCACTCTATCCCCCCCTTCCCTTCCTCCCTCTATCCTCTCCCTCACTCTACCCCCCCCTTCCCTCCCTCTATCTTCTCCTCCCTCTATCCTCTCCACCTCCCCTTCCCTCCCTCTATCTTCTCCTCCCTCTATCCTCTCCACCTCTCCTTCTAACCCACAGGCCGGCAGATTGACCAGGTCAACATCGCAATCTTACCGTCCAAACGCTTTGTATGCAGCCGGCAATACACCCATATCCCTTGTGGACCAGTTCGTACCCAGAACATTCTCCATTCAGGCAGCAACGGTGTCAATTTCCTCCTCAACTCGATGTAATGGAGAGAAGACTGAGAAAATATGCCCACTTTCTTTACGTTCCACCACCATGCTAGAGTGGCTAGTGTTACTTCCTGATGTTAGGCCCTGCATTCAGCCAGGGGTAAGATTGCAGATTGCTGCAACATCCGGGACTAGCATTCCTAGGCATTAGCCACTCTAGCATGGTGGTGGAACATTGTTCTGTAAAGAAAGTATATTTTCACAGTTTTTCTCAGTCTTCTCTCCATTACATCTAGTTGAGGAGGAAATTGACACCGTTGCTGCCTGAATGGAGAATGTTCTGGGTACGAACTGGTCCACAAGGGATATGGGTGTATTGCCGGCTACATAAAAAGCGTTTGGACGGTAAGATGGACCATCAACAGCCGTCTGCCGGACTGTTGTCTGTCTGCCCTCTATCTCCCTCCCCCCTCTATCTCTCTCCCCCCTCCCTCTCTCTGACGCGGTGCTCTCCTCTCTCTCTCTAAGCCTGTGGAGAGGAGGGGAACGTGTTGTGGGCGGCGCGACGTTAAATTTCTCCCCTCTGCCACGAGAGCCCCAAGGCACCACGCTTGCTGCTCTCTGAACGAGCAGGTCTCAGCCTGGAGCCAATCTTCCCAGGTCAGTGTGCTCAGGGGGGAGCAATTTTATGACGCGCACACTGAGGAGCAGGCGGTCGATGAGGTGTTTGGAATAGAGAGAGAGGGACAGATGGAGAGAATTCATGAAATGGAAAGAAAGGAATGAAAAGGAATGAAAAAGACAACTGCTATTCTCAAGTTTTAATTTCTCTATATTGGTTCCTTCCCCCCATGATGGCTGCGTGACTACAGCTGTGAAGGAGATTAGCATCCTACTGCAACCTCCATTGTTGCAGATGTCTGGCTGAATCTACTACTGTTGACTTTGTATCACTGACTAGCTCTAACTAGAAGTAGTTTCAGTTCAGAGTTGAGGAACTCCTAGGATGATCTATGATCCACACAGACAGACAATGTCACACTTGACTGTATGAGTAAGTTGTCTAAATGTTTTATACTGTGCGTGTGTGTGTGTGTGTGTGTGTGTGTGTGTGTCCAGGTGAAGGTGGCTGTTCTGAAGTACATTGAGTCCTTGACCCTGCAGATGGATCCTCAGGACTTTGTGAACTCCAGTGAGACGCGCCTGGCTGTGTCTCGCATCATCACCTGGACCACAGAGCCCAAGAGCTCCGACGTCAGGAAGGTACTGTACACACACATTTCTGGGAGCTACAAATGGTTGATTATTGGTTGTAGCAACCCGATTGGTTCCTGGTGCATGTGTGCGTGGTTGGTGCGTGTTATGTTGCACATGTTACAAAAAGGGAAAGTGTGTTTTTTCTTCCTCTCGCTCCCCCGCTGTGTTCCAGGCGGCCCAGTCGGTACTCATCTCCTTGTTCCAGTTGAACACTCCAGAGTTCACCATGCTGCTGGCAGCCCTGCCCAAGACCTTCCAGGACGGAGCCACCAAACTGCTACAGAACCACCTGAGGAACACCGGTAACACTGCACAGGTAAATACACCTGGCCTTATCTGTATCCCTCCCAACAGGTAACTACACCTGGCCTTAGCTGTATCCCTCCCAACAGGTAACTACACCTGGCCTTAGCTGTATCCCTCCCAACAGGTAAATACACCTGGCCTTATCTGTATCCCTCCCAACAGGTAACTACACCTGGCCTTAGCTGTATCCCTCCCAACAGGTAACTACACCTGGCCTTAGCTGTATCCCTCCCAACAGGTAACTACACCTGGCCTTAGCTGTATCCCTCCCAACAGGTAACTACACCTGGCCTTAGCTGTATCCCTCCCAACAGGTAACTACACCTGGCCTTAGCTGTATCCCTCCCAAAAGGTAACTACACCTGGCCTTAGCTGTATCCCTCCCAACAGGTAACTACACCTGGCCTTAGCTGTATCCCTCCCAACAGGTAACTACACCTGGCCTTAGCTGTATCCCTCCCAACAGGTAACTACACTTGGCCTTAGCTGTATCGCTCCCAACAGGTAACTACACCTGGCCTTATCTGTATCCCTCCAAGTGTGTAGGAGTTGGTTCTTGACGTGTGTAAGAACTGATCAGGCTGGCGGAAACTAAAAGGCCCTAGAAGGATCAATAACGGCGCCGGAGGGGATGCCTGACGTTTTACGGGCTCCTAACCAATTGTGTTATTTTGTGTTTTTTTCCCGTTGTTTGTACATTGTACATGATGTTGCTGCTACCGTCTCTTTGACCGAAAAGAGCTTCAGGATATCAGAATAGTGATTACTCAGCTCGAACGGGATGAAGAATTTTTCTTTAATGAGTCCGACGCAAAATATTTACTACTTTGTTGAGACCAGGCCCAAATCCCCGTCATCCGTGTGAAGAACAGACAGAGGAACAGGGGGAGGAGAGTGGGGTGCCTTGTGAGAATTCACCAACGAGTAGGTAAACCATCTACGATTGACTATCCTACCAACAGGATATTAAATAACGGTGATATCTTATTTTTCACCGAGACGTGACTGAACGACGACATGGATAATATAGAGCTAGCAGGGTTTTCCGTCTATCAGCAGGACAGAGCAGCTACGTCTGGTAAGACGAGGGGCGGGAGTGCGTGTCTATTTGTCAATAACAGCTGGTGCGCGATGTCTAATATTGAAGAAGTCTTTAGGTATTGCTCGCCTGAGGTAGAGTACCTCATGATAAGCTATAGACCACACTATCTACCAAGTGAGTTCTCATATTATTCCTAGCTGTCTATTCAACACCACAAACCGATGCTGACACTAAGACCGCACTCAACCAGATGTATCAGGTCATAAGCAAACATGAAAATGCTCATCCAGAAGTGGCGCCCCTACTGGCCGGGAACTTTAATGCGGGCAAACTTAAATACGGGTTACCTCATTTCTACCAGTGTGTTAAATCTGACCATAATTCTATCCTCCTGATTCCTGCTGACAAGCAATAACTAAAGCAGGAAGTAGCAGTGACTCGCTCAATACGGAAGTGGTCAGATGATGCGGATGCTACACTACAGGACTGTTTCGCTAGCACAGACTGGAATATGTTCCAGGATTCATCCAATGGCATTGAGGAATACACCACCTCAGTTATCGGCTTCATCAATAAGTGCATCGACGTCGTCGTCCCCACAGTGACCATATGTATATATCCCAACCAGAAGCCATGGATTACAGGCAACATCCACATCGAGTTAAAGGCTGCCGCTTTCAAGGAGCAGGTCACCAATTCAGACGCTTATAAGAAATCCTGCTATGCCCTCAGACGAACCATCAAACAGGCAATGCGTCAATACAGGACTAAGATTGAATCGTACTACACCGGCTATGACGCTCGTCGGATGTGGCAGGGCTTGAAAACTATTACGGACTACAAAGGGAAACCCAGCCGCAAGCTGCCCAGTAACGGGAGCCTATCAGATGAGCTAAATGCCTTTTATGCTCGCTACAAGGCAAGCAACGCTGAAGTATGCATGAGAGCACCAGCTGTTCCGAACGACTGTGTGATTACACTCTCCGTAACCAATGTGAGCAAGACTTTTTAAACAGGTCAACATTCACAAAGCCGCTATGCCAGACGGATTACGAGGATGTGTACTCAGAGCATGCTCTGACCAACTGACAGGTGCCTTCACTGACATTTTCAACAGACCACCATAGACCCTGTGCCCAAGAAAGCGAAGGTAACCTGCCTAAATGATTACCGCCCCGTAGCACTCACGTCGGTAGCTATGAAGTGCTTTGAAAGGCTGGTCATGGCTCACGTCAACACCCTAGACATACTCCAATTTGTATACCGCCCCATCAGATCCATAGATGATGCAATCGCACTCCAAACTTCCCTTTCCCACCTGGACAAAAGGAAAACCTACGTGAGAATGCTGTTAATTGACTACAGCTCAGCGTTCAACACCATAGTGCCCACAAAGTTCATCACTAAGCTAAGTGCCCTTGGGACTCAACACCTCCCTCTGCAACTGGATCATGGACTTCCTGACGGGCCGCCCCCAGGTGGTAAGGGTAGGTAACAACATGTCTGCCACGCTGACCCTCAACACTGGGGCCCCAGATCCTCAAAAAGTTCTACAGCTGCACCATCGAGAGCATTCTGACCTGTTGCATCATCTGGTATGGCAACTGCTCGGCATCTGATCGTAAGGCGCTACAGAGGGTAGTGCTGACGGCCCAGTACATCACTGGGGCCAAGCTTCCTGACATCCAGGACCTCTATACCAGGCGGTGTCAGAGGAAGGCCCTAAAAATTGTCAGACTCCAGCCATCCAAGTCATAGACTGTTCTCTCTGCTACCTCACGGCAAGCGGTACCGTAGGGCCAAGTCTAGGTCCAAAAGGCTCCTTAACAGCTTCTACCCCCCCAAGACATAACACTCCTGAACAATTAATCAAATGGCCACTGGACTATTTTCATTGACCCCCCCCCCCCCCTTGTTTTTACACTGCTGCTACTCACTGTTTATTATCTGTGCATAGTCACTTTACCCCCACCTACATGTACATATTACCTCGACTAACCTGCACCACCACACATTGACTGTACCCCTTGTATACAGCCTCATTATTATGTCATTTTCTTGTTACTTTTTGATGTATCTTTTTACTTTTTTGTTTACATTTTTGTTTACTTTTTTGTTTATTCAGTAAATATTTTCTTAACTCTATTTCTTGAACTACATTGTTGGTTAAGGGCTTGTATTGTATGCATTTCACGGTAAGCTGACACCTGTTGTTTTCGGTGCATGTGACAAATAAAGTTTGATTTGATGTACTTCTAGACACTGTGTAAGAACTGACCAGGCTGGCGGAACACTAAAAGACACTAGCATGTTCTGACCATTTGATGCCCTCTTCACCCCAGGCCCCAATGGGAAGCCCTATGACACGCCACACCCCCCGCTCTCCTGCCAGCTGGTCCAGCCCCCTCACCTCTCCTACCAACACATCACAGAACACATCCACACTCGGGTAATGCACACACAAACCTCCCGGAACACACCAAGGTAACACCTTCCACACACTTACATAATGTTGACCTATTGTGATGGTAATATGACTGATGTGTTGTTGTGTGCAGTGCGTTTGACTACGACACAGAGAACATGAACTCGGACGACATCTATAGTAGTCTGAGAGGAGTTACAGAGGCCATCCAGAACTTCTCCGTCCGCAGTCAGGAAGACATGAACGAAACGGTGAGGAGAGAGAGACTGTGAATGTGAACCCTCCCTACACGAGAGAGAGAGACTGTGAATGTGAACCCTCCCTACACGAGAGAGAGAGACTGTGAATGTGAACCCTCCCTACACGAGAGAGAGAGACTGTGAATGTGAACCCTCCCTACACGAGAGAGAGAGACTGTGAATGTGAACCCTCTACACGAGAGAGAGAGCGAGAGAGCGAGAGACTGAATGTGAACCCTCTCTACACGAGAGAGAGAGAGAGAGAGAGACTGTGAATGTGAACCCTCTCTACACGAGAGAGAGAGAGAGACTGTGAATGTGAACCCTCTCTACACGAGAGAGAGAGAGACTGTGAATGTGAACCCTCCCTACACGAGAGATGAGAGAGAGAGAGACTGTGAATGTGAACCCTCCCTACACGAGAGAGAGAGAGAGAGCGAGAGAGAGAGAGACTGAATGTGAACCCTCTCTACACGAGAGAGATGAGAGAGAGACTGTGAATGTGAACCCTCCCTACACGAGAGAGAGAGACTGTGAATGTGAGCCCTCTCTACACGAGAGAGAGAGAGAGAGAGAGACTGAATGTGAACCCTCTCTACACGAGAGAGAGAGACTGAATGTGAACCCTCCCTACACGAGAGAGATGAGAGAGAGACTGTGAATGTGAACCCTCTCTACACGAGAGATGAGAGAGAGACTGAATGTGAACCCTCCCTACACGAGAGAGATGAGAGAGAGAGACTGAGAAGTTGGAAGTTTACTACATACCTCTTAGCCAAATATATTTAAACTCCGTTTTTCACAATTCCTGACATTAAATCCTAGCAACAATTCCATGTCTTAGGTCAGTTAGGATCACCACTATTTTAAGAATGAGAAATGTCAGAGTAATAGTAGAGAGAGTGATTTATTTCAGCATTTATTTATTTCATCACATTCCCAGTGGGTCAGAAGTTCACATACACTCAATTAGTATTTGGTAGCACTGCATTTAAATTGTTTAACTTGGGTCAAACGTTTAGGGTAGCCTTCCACAAGCTTCCCACAATGAATTGGGTGAATTTTGTCCCATTCCTCCTGACAGAGCTGGTGTAACTGAGTCAGGTTTGTAGGCCTACTTGCTCACACACCCTTTTTCAGTTCTGCCCACAAATGTTCTATAGGATTGAGGTCAGGGTTTTGTGATGGCCACTCCAATACCTTGACTTAGTTGTCCTTAAGCCATTTTGCCACAACTTTGGAAGTATGCTTGGGGTCATTGACCATTTGGAAAACCCATTTGCGACCAAGCTATAACTTCCTGACTGATGTCTTGAGATGTTGCTTCAATATATCCACATCACTTTCTTACCCCCACTGGAATTGTGATACAGTGAAATAATCTGTCTGTAAACAATGGTTGGATAAATGACTTGTCATGCACAAAGTAGATGTCGTAACCGACTTGCCAAAACTAGAGTTTCTTAACAAGAATATTGTTGGAGTGGATGAAAAACTAAATTTAATGACTCCAACCTAAGTGTATGTAAACTTCCGACTTCCAACTGCAACTACCATTCTTATAATGTGGATCTAGAGGGAAATAGTTTTTTTTGTCTGCTGGGGGATAAGCTAATATCAGGGAAAATTGGCACATGTAGTGTTTTTACTGGTCAACAATAGGTTGTGATGTGAATATGTACAGTGTGAGCTGTAAGGACTGTGTACAATAAGCAACATCAGCCCAGCCAACCCCCCTGTCCTGCACAAGGACATGGTATGTTCCAAAGAGGGGCTTTGTCCAAGCGGACATCTCTATAGGTCGGTTTGAAACCTGACCCGCCCACCCATCATCAACCTGTCAATCAGAGCTCACCTGACTTGTCACCTACCTGTCACATGACCCATTTCTGTCTAAAATTATCTTCAAGATTCATACAACACCCTAACCCCTAACTCTCTCTCTCTCTCTCTCTCTCTCTCTCTCTCTCTCTCTCTCTCTCTCTCTCTCTCTCTCTCTCTCTCTCTCTCTCTCTCTCTCTCTCTCTCTCTCTTTCTCTTTCTCTTTCTCTTTCTGTTTCCCTCTGTCTCTCTCCCTCTCAGGGTGGTGGTGCTGACCAGGTGGATGGAGTCCGCACTGCTCTGGACAACAAGACTTCTCTTCTGAACACCCCTCTGCTCTCCTCTTCTCCCCGGGGGTCCCGAGACCCCTTTACAGACTCCCCCTTTAAACACAACGTCAAAGATACTTCATTGGACGAATCAGACCAGCAAACTGATGGTACACACACACACACACACACACACACACACACACACACAAAATGCCTTAGTGTCATATATGATTGATAAATTGTCAATCAGTTTCTCAACCCCCATTGGCTGTTGTCCCTGACAGACAGCAGCATTGACCAATCAGAGCTGGTGACTGAGCTGCTGAAGGAGCTGTCCAATCACAATGAGCGTGTGGAAGAGAGAAAGGTGGCGCTTTGTGATCTCTTGAAGCTGATTCGAGAAAACACTCTGCAGGTCTGCTGGGACGAACACTTCAAAACCATCCTCCTGTTACTACTGGAGACGCTGGGGGACAGAGAGGTACACACACACCCCCGTTGTGTACACATGATCATTAATGTACTTACACGCGCACACACACAATCTGCCAACTTCCTCAGCTGTCTTGTTGTCCTCTCTCTCTCCGCTCCTCCCTTGCAGCATGTGATCAGGGCGTTAGCTCTGCGTGTTCTGAGGGAGATTCTGAGCCGTCAGCCGTGGAGGTTCAAGAACTACGCTGAACTCACCATCATGAAGGCCCTGGAGGCACACAGGGACCCACACAAAGAGGTATACACACACTGTAAAACACAGACATACACACACACACACTCCTTAAAATATACACACACACACTCCTTAAAATATATATATACACACACACTCCTTAAAATATATATACACACAGCTGGTGCTATAACCCTGTTCCTGTGTGAGTAGGAGGCATTATAACTGGTGCTATAACCCTGTTCCTGTGTGAGTAGGAGGCATTATAACTGGTGCTATAACCCTGTTCCTGTGTGAGTAGGAGGCATTATAACTGGTGCTATAACCCTGTTCCTGTGTGAGTAGGAGGCATTATAACTGGTGCTATAACCCTGTTCCTGTGTGAGTAGGAGGCATTATAACTGGTGCTATAACCCTGTTCCTGTGTGAGTAGGTGGCGCGAGCGGCAGAGGAGACTGCAGCAATGCTGGCGTCGTCCATCAGTCCAGACCAGTGTGTCAAGGTGTTGTCTCCCATCATCCAGTCGGCTGACTACCCCATCAACCTGGCTGCCATCAAGATGCAGACCAGAGTAATAGAGAGGGTCCCCCACCACGGACTAGTCACAATGCTGCCGGAGATAGTCCCCGGACTCATACAGGTAGCACACACACTCGTGCAGGTCTCACACACACACACACACACACACACACACACACACACACACACACACACACACACACACACACACACACACACACACACTCGTACAGGTCTCACACACACACACACACACACTCATACAGGTCACACACACTCGTACAGGTCTCACACAAACACTCGTACAGGTCTCACACAAACACTCGTACAGGTCTCACACACACACACTCGTACAGGTCTCACACACACACACTCGTACAGGTCTCACACACACACACTCGTACAGGTCTCACACACACACACTCGTACAGGTCTCACACACACACACTCGTACAGGTCTCACACACACACACTCGTACAGGTCTCACACACACACACTCGTACAGGTCTCACACATACACACAAAGATTACACACATCCTCATGTTATTCAGAGTTATGATCCATTATGTCATGTTACGGAGGGCTATAACCCATCTGTCATGTTATGCAGGGTTATGACAACGCGGAGAGCAGTGTGAGGAAGGCCTGTGTATTCTGTCTGGTGGCCCTCTATGCAGTCATAGGGGAGGAGCTAAAACCTCACCTCAACCAACTGTCTGGCAGCAAGGTGAGGGACCACGCCCACTTTCTACTAACCACACCTATTACCTGTCTTCCAATACATCCACACTAGCATGCTTGATTCTCAAATGAATCTATAGCTACACATTTTACACTGAACCAAAATAAACGCAACGTGCAACCATTTCAGCAGCTACAGTTCATATGAAGGAAATCAGTCAATTTAAATATGTAAATTAGGCCCTAATCTATGGATTTTACCTGACTGGGAATACAGATGTGCGTCTGTTGGTCACAGATACCTTTTTTAAAGAGGGGGAGATAGGGGCGTGTCAGTATCTAGTGTGACCACCATTTTCCTCATGCAGCGTGACACATCTTCTTCACATAGAGTTGATCAGGCTGTTGATTGTGGTCTGATGTGGAATGTTGTCCCACTCCTCTTCAATGGGTGTGCGAATTTGCTTGATATTGGTGAGAACTGGGACACGCTGTCATACACGTCGATCCAGAGCATCCCAAACATGCTCAATGGGTGACATGTCTGGTGAGTATGCAGGCCATGGAAGAATTGGGACATTTTCAGCTTCCAGGGATTGTGTACAGATCCTTGCGACATGGGGCCATGCACCATCATGCTGAAACATGAGGTGATGGCGGCAGATGAATGGCACGACAATGGGCCTCAGGTTCTCGTCGCAGTATCTCTGTGCATTTAAATAGCCATCGATAAAATGCAATTGTGTTCGTTGTCTAACTTATGCCTGCCCATACAATAACCCCACTGCCACCATGGGGCACTCTGTTCACAACGTTGACATCAGCAAACCACACGCCCACAGGCATATCAAGAAGCTCATTAAACAGCATGATCATTACACAGGTGCACCTTGTGCTGGGGACAATAAAAGGCCACTCTAAAACGTGCAGTTTTATCACACAACACAATGCCACAAATATCATGTTGAGGGAGCGTGCAATTGGCATGTTGACTGCAGGAATGTCCACCAGAGCTGTTTCCAGAGAATGTAATGTTAATTTCTCTACCATTAGCCGCCTCCAACCTGTGGCACTCTGTTCACAACGTTTACATCAGCAAACCACTCGCCCACACGACGCTATACGTCTTCCAGCTGCCCAGTACAGCGGAAACCCGGGATTCATCCGTGAAGAGCACACTTCTTCAGCGTGCCATCTAGGGTGGCCATCTAGCGTGGCCATCTAGGGTGAGCATTTGCCCTCTGAATTTGGTTACAACGACCGAACTGCAGTCAGATCAAGACCCTAGTGAGGACGATGAGTATGCAGATGAGCTTCCCTGAGACGGTTTCTGACAGTTTGTGCAGAAATAATTTAGTTGTGCAAACCTATTTTCATTCGCTGTCCCGGTGGCTCGTCTCAGACGATCCCTCAGGTGAAGAAACCAGATGTGGAGGTCCTGTTCTGACGTGGTTGGACGTGGTCTGCAGTTGTGAGGCCGGTTGGACGTGGCTTATGGTTTAAAATTTATATTTAAATTCTCAGGTAGACATTCATGCAGTCCGTATTGCAATTGGACACTCCCTCAACTTGATATCTGTGGCGTTGTGTGACAAAACTGCACATTAGTGGCCTTTTTATTGTCCCATAGCACAAGGTGCACCTGTGTAATGATCATGCTGTTTAATCAGCTTCTTGAAATGCCATACCTGTCATGTGGATAAATAGTCTTGTCAAAGGAGATAAGCTCACTGACAGACACATTTGTCAAATCAAATCAAATCCAATTTTATTTGTCACATACACATGGTTAGCAGATGTTAATGCGAGTGTAGCGAAATGCTTGTGCTTCTAGTTCCGACAATGCAGTAATAACGAACAAGTAATCTTACTAACAATTCCAAAAAACTACTGTCTTATACACAGTGTAAGGGGATAAGGAATATGTACATAAGGATATATGAATGAGTGATGGTACAGAGCAGCATAGGCAAGATACAGTAGATGATATCGAGTACAGTATAACATATGAGATGAGTATGTAAACAAAGTGGCATAGTTAAAGTGGCTAGTGATACATGTATTACATAAGGATGCAGTCGATGATATAGAGTACAGTATCTACGTATGCATATGAGATGAATAATGTAGGGTAAGTAACATTATATAAGGTAGCATTGTTTAAAGTGGCTAGTGATATATTTACATCATTTCCCATCAATTCCCATTATTAAAGTGGCTGGAGTGTGCACAATTTGACGGAAATAAGCTTTTCGTGTGTATGGAACATTGGCTCTTTGTAAATTTCAAGTTTATGAAACATGGGACCAACACTTTACATGTTGTGTTTATATTCATGTTTAGTGTAGATGACTGGATCAGGAGGATTCATGAAGAACTGTTTCACTTCTACAACCCTGTAACCCCCCCCCCCCTCTCTCTCTCTCTCTCTCTCTCGCTCTCTCTCTCTCTCTCTCTCTCTCTCTCGCTCTCTCTCTCTCTCTCTCTCGCTCTCCAGTTGAAGTTGTTGAATCTGTACATCAAGCGTGCCCAGTCTGGCTCCAGTGGTGGTGAGCCCCCACCAGACAGCCTATAGAACAGACAGATGGACAGCGCCCCACACAGGACAACCATGGAACTGCACTCTCCCTCCGGAGACTTAACACACATGGACACACTCTTACATGGATGGATAAACACACACTCACACGCTTACTGACATGCTTACATGAACATGCTAATATGAAGGCACAGACTGACACACACACACACACACACACACACACACACTGTCCTGGACACAAACTCCCATTGCCTCTTTGTTGCCTACTACAATGCACTCTGGGATACGGTGCAGAAGAGAGGATTGTTGTAGTTCCCTTCACAAACATGGAAGATCCACCCCTGATCTCCTCACACCTAACCACACCCTCTGATGATGCACTAGCCACACACCCCCAGCCAGGATGGATGGCTAGAGAGGAAGGGAAGAGGCTAGGTATCTGCATTCTGCAGACTGGTGTGTTTATGTCTATGACAGAGAGTGGAGGGGGTTTATATTTCTGAGGTCAGTCCATCTGTCATGGTGGTCGAGTGTGTTTATGTCTGTGACAGAGAGTGGAGGGGGTGTATATTTCTGAGGTCAGTCCATCTGTCATGGTGGTCGAGTGTGTTTTAACCCCTGAAACTCTGAAGGCACACTAACCCCTATGTAGTGCACTACTTTTGGCCACTACATACGCCTCTGGTCAATCTATATAGGGAAGTAGGGTCCTCCTCTGTGAGCAGTTAGGTCATAACTGTTCATAACAACTACATAGGTAATGAGTGTAAGGTATGGGAGGCGGAATGTGCTTAGCTATACATGACAGTGATTTTAACTCTTTATCCAGAGCCTATTTACTGTAACAGTGGAAGGGAGAGGATGAAATTAGTTAACCATGTCCGCCCCTTTCAGAGAAGTCCATGGTACCTTCCACTGCTTTCCTGCCATGTCTTGGATGAGCACATTTCAGACAAAGAGGGGGGGGGGGGAGACATGGCTTATTATTATCACCTAATGGATATGCCTCTACACATGATAACATGGAATAATATCCAATAACGACGTCCTTGAAGGAGGTGCTCTGCGTCCTGATCAGTGTTGTTTTCTGTTGCCATAGTCTCTCTACTTTGGTTTCTCTCCTGGGAGACGTTTTGGACAACTGTATTATTTAGTGATCTGAGAAACTGTCCTCTCTTCTTCCTCTTCTTGTAACAGTCTGGCTGTTACCGAGTTGTTTTCCTCTGTGCATTTACAAAGCTGTGCTTACAATAAAATGAAGAAAAAAGAAAAAGAACTTGTACAGACCATAATAAACACGGGTTTCTGTCTCAGTCAGTGGGAGGGGGCACCTGTTCTGACACACACACACAGGGTCTACAATTAACCAAAGTTGCGTCCTTTGTGCACTGACCGGAATCAACTGGTATTTATTGAGCACAGCACTGAAGATACTCAGTGTGTGACTGTGTGTCTGAACATGGAAGCTGCAGAATATATACAGTTGAAGTTGGAAGTTTACGTACATTTAGGTTGGAGTCATTAAAACTCGTTTTTCAACCACTCCACAAATTTCTTGTTAACAAACTATAGTTTTGGCAAGTCGGTTAGGACATCTACTTTGTGCATGACACAAGTAATTTTTCCAACAATTGTTTACAGACAGATTATTTCATTTATAATTCACTGTATCACAATTTCAGTGGGTCAGAAGTTTACATACACTAAGTTGACTGTGCCTTTAAACAGCTTGAAAATTCCAGAAAATGATGTCATGGCTTTAGAAGCTTCTGATAGGCTAATTGATGTCATTTGAGTCAATTGGAGGTGTACCTGTGGATGTATTTCAAGGCCAACCTTCAAACTCAGTGCCTCTTTGCTTGACATCAAAAGAAATCAGCCAAGACCTCAGAGAAAAAAAATGTAGACCTCCACAAGTCTGGTTCGTCCTTGGGAGCAATTTCCAAACGCCTGAAGGTACCACGTTCATCTGTACAAACAATAGTACGCAAGTATAAACACCATGGGACCACGCAGCCGTCATACCGCTCGGGAAGGAGACGCGTTCTGTCTCCAAGAGATGAACATACTTTGGTGCGAAAACTGCAAATCAATCCCAGAACAACAGCAAAGGACCTTGTGAAGATGCTGGAGGAAACAGGTACAAAAGTATCTATATTCACAGTAAAACGAGTCCTATATCGACATAACCTGAAAGGCCACTCAGCAAGGAAGAAGCCACTGCTCCTAAACCGTCATCAAAAAGCCAGACTACGGTTTGCAATTGCACATGGGGACAAAGATCGTACTTTTTGGAGAAATGTCCTCTGGTCTGATGAAACAAAAATAGAATTGTTTGGCCATAATGTTGTTATGTTTGGAGGAAAAAGGGGGAGGCTTGCAAGCCTAAGAACACCTTCCCAACCGTGAAGCATGGGGGTGGCAGCATCATGTTGTGGGGGTGCTTTGCTGCAGGAGTGACTGGTGCACTTCACAAAATAGATGGCATCATGAGGTAGGAAAATGATGTGGATATATTGAAGCAACATCTCAAGACATCAGTCAGGAAGTTAAAGCTTCTCTGAAGCACAGAATCATCTAGAATGTCATTGTATGTTGTAGTGTTAAGATTTCCCTTCACTGGGACTAAGGGGACTAGCCCCAGACTATTATTCCTCCTCCACCAAACTTTACAGTTGGCACTATGCATTCGGCCATGTAGCATTCTTCTGGCATCTGCCAAACCCAGGTTCGTCCGTAGGACTGCCAGATGGGGAAACGTGATTCATCAAACCAGAGAACGCATTTCCGCTGCTCCAGAGTCCAATGGCGGCAAGCTTTACAACATTCCAGCCAACGCTTGGCATTGCGCCATGAGCTTAGGCTTGTGTGCGGCTGCTCGGCCGTGGAAACTCATTCCATGAAGCTCCAGACTAACAGTTATTGTGCCTGACGTTGCTTCCAGAGGCAGTTTGGAACTCGGTAGTGAGTGTTGCAACCAAGGGCAGACTATTTTTACGCGCTTCAGCACTCTGCGGTCCCGTTCTGTGAGTTTGTGGGGCCCACTACTCCACGGCTATGCCGTTGTTGCTCCTAGACTGTTCCACTTCACAATAACAGCACTTACAGTTGACGAGGCAGCTTTAGCAGGGAATAAGCTTGACGAACTGGAGATTGCATGGCTGTGTGCTCGAATTTTATACACCGTGTCAGCAACGGATGTGGCTGAACTAGCCGAAGCCACTAATTTGAAGGGGTGTCCATATACCTTTTGTATATAGTGTATATCCATTGCTTTTGTCAGAATTGCTCAAGTTCATTAGGTTTGTTTAGGAATCATTGATGGACAGCAATATCCAAACCTTGTCTCCTTTTTATTTATTTTTTTGCAGATTAAAGTCAGGAGTGAGACTAGACCACACATGAACACTCAACACCTCTTGGAAAGCCATTCTGGTGTCTGTTATTAAAATATGCTTAATTCTCACTCTAAAGAAATAAAACTATTCTAGGGTTAGGTTTTCATTAGACTGAGTTGAGTTTTCCTCTCATTTTTTGCCTGGGCTTTGCTCCTTTCATATTTATTTTGATCCTAACAAACTCCCCAGTCCCTGCCGATGACAAGCATACCCATGACATGATGCTGCCAACACAATGCTTAAAAATAGAGAGGGTTTCACTCTGTTGTATTGGATTTTTAATTTTACCTTTTATTTAACTAGGCAAGTCTGTTAAGAACAAATTCTTATTTTCAATGATGGCCTAGGAACAGTGGGTTAACTGCCTGTTCAGGGGCAGAACGACAGCTCGGGGGTTTGAACTTGCAACCTTCCAGTTACTAGTCCAACACTCTAACCACTAGGCTACCCTGCCGCCCCGGCAACCCTGTAGTTTTTAATTTAGGCCAAAATTGAACACAGGTTTATTTATTTTGAATTGATCATGCAGGCCAGTAATATGGAGGGAATGCAATGTTGATCCCTTTGTATTGTGGTAGCAGCATCATGTTATGGGTATGCTTATGAAAGGAGGAAAACTCACCTCAGTCTTCTGACAACCTAATCCTGAGACAGGGTTTTATTTTTCTGTGGGACAACTACACTTTTTTTCTGCTAAATACACACTAGAATAACTTTCAAAGAGCTGTTGTGTCCCTGAGTGGTCAAGTCTCAGTCCTGACTTAAATCAGCGTTTTTTTTCTTTCTTTTTTTTATCAGAGGGTTTGAATATTGCTTTCCATCGATGATTCTCAACCCAATTTAAATGCGCTTGAGCAATTTTGACAAAAACAATGGATATGCGTTGCCCTAAGAGTTGAGCAACGTTAGTAGAATCTTATTCCAAATCATTCACAGCTGTAATGGCTGCCTTCACCAAGTATTTACTCAGGTGGGTGGAGACTTATCTAATTATGATATTTCTGTTTTTTTTTCTTAATTTGTTAAATGTTCTTTAACTTTATTTTACTTTGAAAATGTAGAGGAGGGAAAAACATCTAACTATAATCCCTTTTTTGATTTTTAAGGAAGCAAAATGTGAAAAAAGTTCAAGGGGGTGTAGACTTCCTACAGGCACTACCTGGTTCTACCTGAAGATGAACTATAGCCTCGTATTAGGCTCTGAATGTGTGTTTAGGAGGAACTACAGAATAGGCTATAGTAGCAGAAGGTGGTAGTAGTAGCAGTAATTGTGGTACAGTAGTAATGGTAGCAGCAGCAGTAATTGTAGTATTAATTGTTGCAGTAGTTTTAATTGTAGCAGTAGTTTTAATTGTAGTAATAATTGTGGCTGCAGTAATAATTGTAGCTGTAGTAATTGTATTAGTTGTATTAATTGTAGCAGTAGTATTAATTGTAGCAGTAGTAATTATTGTAGTAATAATTGTAGCAGTAGTAATAATTGTAGCTGTAGTAATAATTGTGGCTGTAGTAATAATAATAAACACCAGACCAGCTGCAGCACCAGCCCTCTGCTGGGACACACCAGACCAGCTGCAGCAACCAGCCCTCTGCTGGGACACACCAGACCAGCTGCAGCAACCAGCCCTCTGCTGGGACACACCAGACCAGCTGCAGCAACCAGCCCTCTGCTGGGACACACCAGACCAGCTGCAGCAACCAGCCCAATGCTGGGACACACCAGACCTCTGCTGGGACACACCAGACCAGCTGCAGCACCCAGCCCTCTGCTGGGACACACTAGACCAGCTGTAGCACCCAGCCCTCTGCTGGGACACACCAGACCAGCTGCAGCACCAGCCCTCTGCTGGGACACACCAGACCAGCTGCAGCACCAGCCCTCTGCTGGGACACACCAGACCAGCTGCAGCACCTGCCCTCTGCCGGGACACACCAGACCAGCTGCAGCACCAGCCCTCTGCTGGGACACACCAGACCAGCTGCAGCACCTGCCCTCTGCCGGGACATATCAGACCAGCTGCAGCACCCAGCCCTCTGCTGGGACACACCAGACCAGCTGCAGCACCACAGTGTGGTCCTATTTGGTCCAGACACATAGGGCTGGACTGATCTGTGGTTATGGAGCCACCATAGTGGAACTGTGCTGGAAAGGACAATGTGAAAGAAACACCAGTGCCAGCTGAGAAGGGTTCTGGTCAACCCAGTAATGTGGATCAGGCACTAGTGGGTGTTGTCTCTTGAACCCGTTCACATTTCCTCTCAAACTTCAGGGAATTCTCTTGTCTATTTTGATTCAGTCCAATTATTAAATGTGTGAGGCATGTTGGTGGCCAAAGTAAATAGCAGTGTCCGATTCACAGGTTAGTATGTAACGTGATCAACTCATAAAATGGTAATTGGCTATTGCAGGACTGAAGATCACAATCACATTACAATCATTCCCACTAAATACATCCGACTTCACATCTGGCTGTTGGCCTTTGGTCCAACACACATCTCTTCCCCCCTCTATTTTCTACAGTAGGAACACACTGTTCTCTGGAAGCAGAGGGGTACCAGCCTGTGAGCCTGCTAGTCTGTATCAGCCGAGTATTGTTGTCTCGTTTGAATTATGCATTTGTGTATTGTGAATATGTCTCTGTATGTGATGGGGTGAGTGAACATGATATGAACTGGTCACATCGGCGTTATAACGTAGAAGGGGTTGGCAAAAGCTCTGACTGAGCCCATTGGCTGAGCTGGGTGCGTTTGGCAATAGAGCGGCTTTCTGATTGGCCCCGCGACATCTCCCCCTGCGGCTGGCGACAGTCCGCAAGGTTTTGAGAGGGCTCCCGTCTGATGAGAAGCCATGTTCGTGCTGCCTGCATATGTGTCTACCGCTACTGTTCTGATCGTTAAAGAGTCTTATTTAACCGACCGGGAACTGTAGCCCTGGTCACACGAGTCCGCGATGAAAAAAGGAGAGAGGTTTCGGAGGGCACAGGAAGCGCTGGCTGCGAGCTTCTCATAGGACGATTCCTAACATCCGTGAAACAAATGCAAGTGAAGTTTTATAATGCTACTAGACTGCTAATGCTAGCTCACTAGTTGAGACGGACATGGCGTGTGAATGTGGTGTGTGGACTCAACATCCTGCATTTACGTAATGTTGCTAGTTAGCTATGGCTGGGCTCGGGGATGCGACGATGTCACCAGCAAAATTGACTTTTGAGGACAGCAAGTGAGCCAACTCGCGCTAGTTAGCTAGGGGAAATACACAATTTTCACGCAACTGAGATACTTTTAGTGACCTTTTTCGTATCAGGTTAGGAGTAGCCAGCAGATCCGACCCGCTTGCTTACAGCTGCACTAGGGTCAGACAGCCTTCCCATGTAGATTAAAAGACACCGCGCAGTTTAGCTCGGAAAACGTACCTCAATCCAGGGAATGACACATGTGTTGTACTACGAATTGTCCCATTATCCCAACTCATACACCGAGAAGATTGAACAACTGCTAGTTTTCAGGAAAACTGTCCTTTTGGTTCTCATGTTAGATAGCAGAAACCATTTCGGGAATGGAAGTCAGCCAATCATCTCCTTTGTTGTTCAATACAGCAGTTTGCTTAAAGCTGCAATAACTTTTTGGGCGACCTAATTAAATTCATATATAAATGTGAGTAATAGGCGCATCGCAGTCACTACAGACTGAGTGCTACAGTCACTACAGACTGAGTGCTACAGTCACTACAGACTGAGTGCCACAGTCACTACAGACTGAGTGCCACAGTCACTACAGACTGAGTGCCACAGTCACTACAGACTGAGTGCCACAGTCACTACAGACTCGGAGTGCCACGGTCACTACAGACTCGGAGTGCCAGGGTCACTACAGACTCGGAGTGCCAGGGTCACTACAGACTCGGAGTGCCAGGGTCACTACAGACTCGGAGTGCCAGGGTCACTACAGACTCGGAGTGCCAGGGTCACTACAGACTCGGGGTGCCACAGTCACTACAGACTCGGAGTGCCACAGTCACTACAGACTCTGAGTGCCACAGTCACTACAGACTCGGAGTGCCACAGTCACTACAGACTCGGAGTGCCACAGTCACTACAGACTCTGAGTGCCACAGTCACTACAGACTCGGAGTGCCACAGTCACTACAGACTCGGAGTGCCACAGTCACTACAGACTCTGAGTGCCACAGTCACTACAGACTCGGAGTGCCACAGTCACTACAGACTCGGAGTGCCACAGTCACTACAGACTCGGAGTGCCACAGTCACTACAGACTCGGAGTGCCACAGTCACTACAGACTCTGAGTGCCACAGTCACTACAGACTCGGAGTGCCACAGTCACTACAGACTCGGAGTGCCACAGTCACTACAGACTCGGAGTGCCACAGTCACTACAGACTCGGAGTGCCACAGTCACTACAGACTCGGAGTGCCACAGTCACTACAGACTCGGAGTGCCACAGTCACTACAGACTCGGAGTGCCACAGTCACTACAGACTCGGAGTGCCACAGTCACTACAGACTCGGAGTGCCACAGTCACTACAGACTCGGAGTGCCACAGTCACTACAGACTCGGAGTGCCACAGTCACTACAGACTCGGAGTGCCACAGTCACTACAGACTCGGAGTGCCACAGTCACTACAGACTCGGAGTGCCACAGTCACTACAGACTCGGAGTGCCACAGTCACTACAGACTCGGAGTGCCACAGTCACTACAGACTCGGGATCGATCCCAGACTGTCACATAACCAACCGGGAGTCCCGTAGGGCGGTGCACAATTGACCCAGTGTCTTCCGTGTTAGTAGAGGTTTTGGATGAGGGAGGGGGGCTTTACTTGGCTCATCACGGTCTAGCGACTCCTTGTGGCGGGCCAGGCACCGGCAGGCTGACTTCGGTCACAGTAATATGACGGTGGCTTCCGGCTTCAGCGGGTGGGTTTGGCAGGTCATGTTTAGTAGGATGGATGACTCAACTTTCGCCTCTCCCGAGCCCCTTTGGGGAGTTGCAGCAATTAGACAAGATCGTAATTGGATATGACGAAATTGGGGAGAAGGGGGGGGGGGGGGGTTAATAGATCTTGTAATTCTCATTGAAAGCAGCGGAAGCTCTGTTCTATGTACACTTTCTATGCTTCCCGTGATTAAGTTTACTTTTTGCATCTTGTACTTAAGTTTTGTAGACCAGCTTCAAACTGCTTGAAAATACAATATTTTTGGTTATGGATTAAAAAAAAATTCTACAGGTGGACAGTTTATTAGGTACACCCATCTAATAAAGATTCAATACAAATCTAGTACCCAGAAAAGGCTGAATTCTTCGGTGCATGGACATGTTGCTCAATTGGTATCAAGGGACATAACTTGGGCCAGGAAAACATTCCCCACACCACTGCCACCCCAGCCTGTACCGTTGACAACAGGCAGGATGGGACCATGGACGCTGCTTATGCCAAATCCTGCCATCAGCATGCCTCAACAGGAACCGGGATTTGACAGACCAGGCAATGTTTTTCCACTTCTCAATTGTCTCGTGTTGATGATGGCGTTGCCCACTGGAGTCACTTCTTGTTATTTTATCTGATAGGAGTGGAAACCGGGTGTGTTCGTCTGCTGCCAATCGCCCATCCGTGACAAGAACGGACGAGGTGTGCGTTCCAAGATGCTGTTCTGCACAGCACTGGTACTCTGCCATTATTTACCTGTTTGTGGCCCTTCTGTTAGCTTGCACGATTCTTGACAATCTCCTTGGACCTCCTCAGTAACGAGCTGTTTTGACTCACAGGACTGACTGGTCGTTTTTTGTTTGTCGCACCGTTCTCTGTAAACCCCTAGACTCTTGTCGTGTTTAAAAAGCCCAGGAGGCCGGCCATTTCTGAGGTACTTGAAGCGGTGCGCCTTGCATCGACAATCATACCATGCTTGGGAGTTTCTTCGGTCACTAGTTTTGCCCAATCTAACGTTAAATCGAGCAGTAACTGAATGCCTCAATGCCTGTCTGCCTGCTTTATATAGCAAGCCACGGCCACGTGACTCACTGTGTGTTGGAGCGAACCATTTTCGCCTACCTAGTAAACTGGCCACTGAGTGTATTTCACAGAGGGTAAAGATGGTACAATGATTCTCCCTACAATGACTGCTTGTTTTGTCTCACAAACTGAAATTCGGTGAACTAGTAGAATTATTAACAACCAAGAAATTGAGTGATTTCTGCATATTACGTTTACATGTGCATTTAGCAGACGCCAAGGGCACAGACACATTTTTCAACTAGTCGGTTACTTATCCAGACTACCTGCCACTGTTTTCAGTCTAACAGTTGGGATAATGATACAATTTCGAAGTACAATGCGTTTCTCGTCCCTGGATTGAAGTACGTTTTGGAGCCATATCACGTTCCTGCTCTGCCATGTCTTAATGTACACAAGAAGCCTGTCCGACCCTAGTGCAGCTGTAAGCAAGCGTGTCGGATCTGCTGGCTAGAGTCTGAGGTTAAGGTTAGGAAAAGGGGTTAGAGAAAATGCCCTACTAACCTGCTACAGAAATCACTTTATATCTAAATGGCGTGGAGTTTCCCAGTTAGCTAGTTATTAGTGGTGGAGGGGTTTAGCTAGCTAACTATGAGCGAAAGGTTATTTAGCATATGCTGTTATTCAAAGCGTCGTGATGGTTGTGGATTCTGTTGTTAGCTTAGCCTGCTAACTTTACCTAGCTAGTCTGGTTGTTGGCTTCATATCAATCCAGATTGCTACTTTCACTTGCAGTCATATTATGGCGAGATATCGGGCTAGTGTGGCGTGCAATCAATTCGCCTTCAGTTAGCTACAATAGCTAGTTAGCTAAAAGCAACTAACTAGCTTCTTAGCCAACCACAACTAGCTAGCAACAACAACTAGCTAGTTACCATAGCTAGCTAACTTTCTCTTCATTGTCTCCAGTCCACCAGCAGTGGTTTATTAGCCTGCTGGCTGCAGTCCCTTCCCCAGAGACGAAGCTGGCGGCCCTTCGGCTAGAGGCGGAGGAGAAGGAGCTGGGTACCATGGCCTGGGTGCTGAAGATGGACGATGCCACCATCGAGTCAGGGCTGGTACACGACTTTGATGCCAGTCTGTCGGGCATCGGGCAGGAGCTGGGGGCTGGCGTATACAGTATGAGGTTAGAGAGACCGCTTGATACCCGATACATACAGTATGAGGTTAGAGAGACCGCTTGATACACGATACATACAGAACTAGTTATATATCAGTGTGTCGGAACAGGAGATGGGAGGTACAAACTCTTCCTCTCCTAAACCCCTGGCGGGGATGCACACACACACGCGCACGCAACACACACACACACACACATACACATACACACACATATACACACACATACACACACACACATATACACGCACACACACACACACACATATACACGCACGCACACGCACTGCATCCAGCTGAATTACAGTCATGTATGTGGTATCACATCCCCTCTGTGTGGTATTGTGTCGGTGTGTGTTGTTGTTTGTTTTGGAGTGTGTAGGGATGAGGAGGGGGGGGGTGTCACAGCAGGTTGCCACGGAGGACAGAGGGCTTTAATAGCCTACCAGACACATAAAGGATGCATCAGCAGAATACATGGTACATAAACCCTGTCAGCACAGCCCAGGGAGGGAGTGGGGATAAGCTCCCCCCCCCCCCCCCCCCCCCCTGTCTCAGGGACATTGCTATAAGGCATCCAGCTTAACCTAATTCTCTTAATCTGCTATGAAAAGTCAAACCTGCTGTTTAATGTGGATCCCTTCTAGCCATAACTGTCTCTCTGAGTGGCTCAGTGGCACGTCTCGGAGTGATGACATCGTGTGGTGGAACTGTGGGGTTGCTATGGCAGCAATCAGCTGGGATGCTCGGGGGGGGGGGGGGGAGTTTGTAGCTGTACCAGTCAGATCCTCCACTATGGAACAGTCAGGAACAGACACAGCTCTTACTTCACTGTCACCACAACAGCCTAAGTGTAAGAATGTGTGTGTGTGTGTGTGTCTTCCCCACAGATGTTTGTGTCTGGGATGTTGTGTTTCTGTGGGATAAGAATTCCCAGCATTGTCTGCTGTCTTATCAGGATCCTGTGTAAGTGTCTAGAGAGCAGCTGTGGTGCTCCGTAAGAACAGAATGTCTCAGCTAGCCAGTGGAGATGGCTCCTCGTGTGTCAGGAAGCAAGGGTGTATTCATTACGTCGATTCTGTTGCAAACCGTTTA
>NC_034187.2:79795531-79835531 GCF_002021735.2 Oncorhynchus kisutch
AGGAGAAGTACCAATGCTCCTACAACACCACCATCCTATCAGAGGTTGGTCCATCCAGGGTTTTAAAACAGGACTGGAACACTATACAGCACTTTAACAGAGGTTGGTCCATCCAGGGTTTTAAAACAGGACTGGAACACTATACAGCACTTTAACAGAGGTTGGTCCATCCAGGGTTTTAAAACAGGACTGGAACACTATACAGCACTTTAACAGAGGTTGGTCCATCCAGGGTTTTAAAACAGGACTGGAACACTATACAGCACTTTAACAGAGGTTGGCACTTTTTTTGAAGTGTACTTATCAGGAGTCAAGTGTACGGGCTCAGATTGTGTGTGTGTGTGTGTGTCTCTAGATGAGGCTGGAGCCGATCGTAGAGGAAGTGGGAGACTATGAGCTGAAGAAGTCCAGCAAGAGGACGCTGCCGGCTGACTGTGGAGACTCGCTGGCCAAGAGAGGCAGTGTAAGAGTCCTTTTTATAGACTAGTGTATATTTATTCTGCTTTCATATCTGTCCTCTCCTCCTGTCCAGGTAGTGATTATATAGTTGAATGTTCCTCTCCTCCTGTCCAGGTAGTGAATATATAGGTGAATGTTCCTCTCCTCCTGTCCAGGTAGTTAATATATAGGTGTATGTTCCTCTCCTCCTGTCCAGGTAGTGAATATATAGTTGTATGTTCCTGTCCAGGTAGTGAATATATAGTTGAATGTTCCTGTCCTCCTGTCCAGGTAGTGAATATATAGTTGTATGTTCCTGTCCAGGTAGTGAATATATAGTTGAATGTTCCTCCTGTCCAGGTAGTGAATATATAGTTGTATGTTCCTGTCCAGGTAGTGAATATATAGTTGAATGTTCCTCTCCTCCTGTCCAGGTAGTGAATATATAGTTGTATGTTCCTGTCCAGGTAGTGAATATATAGTTGAATGTTCCTGTCCTCCTGTCCAGGTAGTGAATATATAGTTGAATGTTCCTGTCCTCCTGTCCAGGTAGTGAATATATAGTTGTATGTTCCTGTCCAGGTAGTGAATATATAGTTGAATGTTCCTGTCCTCCTGTCCAGGTAGTGAATATATAGTTGTATGTTCCTGTCCAGGTAGTGAATATATAGTTGAATGTTCCTCTCCTCCTGTCCAGGTAGTGAATATATAGTTGAATGTTCCTGTCCAGGTAGTGAATATATAGTTGAATGTTCCTGTCCAGGTAGTGAATATATAGTTGAATGTTCCTGTCCAGGTAGTGATTATATAGGTGTATGTTCCTCCTGTCCAGGTAGTGAATATATAGTTGAATGTTCCTGTCCAGGTAGTGAATATATAGTTGAATGTTCCTCCTGTCCAGGTAGTGAATATATAGTTGAATGTTCCTGTCCAGGTAGTGAATATATAGTTGAATGTTCCTGTCCAGGTAGTGAATATATAGTTGAATGTTCCTGTCCAGGTAGTGAATATATAGTTGAATGTTCCTGTCCAGGTAGTGAATATATAGTTGAATGTTCCTCCTGTCCAGGTAGTGAATATATAGTTGAATGTTCCTGTCCAGGTAGTGAATATATAGTTGAATGTTCCTGTCCTCCTGTCCAGGTAGTGAATATATAGTTGAATGTTCCTGTCCTCCTGTCCAGGTAGTGAATATATAGTTGAATGTTCCTGTCCTCCTGTCCAGGTAGTGAATATATAGTTGAATGTTCCTGTCCATGTAGTGAATATATAGTTGTATGTTCCTGTCCAGGTAGTGAATATATAGTTGAATGTTCCTGTCCTCCTGTCCAGGTAGTGAATATATAGTTGTATGTTCCTGTCCAGGTAGTGAATATATAGTTGAATGTTCCTCTCCTCCTGTCCAGGTAGTGAATATATAGTTGAATGTTCCTGTCCAGGTAGTGAATATATAGTTGAATGTTCCTGTCCAGGTAGTGAATATATAGTTGAATGTTCCTGTCCAGGTAGTGATTATATAGGTGTATGTTCCTCCTGTCCAGGTAGTGAATATATAGTTGAATGTTCCTGTCCAGGTAGTGAATATATAGTTGAATGTTCCTCCTGTCCAGGTAGTGAATATATAGTTGAATGTTCCTGTCCAGGTAGTGAATATATAGTTGAATGTTCCTGTCCAGGTAGTGAATATATAGTTGAATGTTCCTCCTGTCCAGGTAGTGAATATATAGTTGAATGTTCCTGTCCAGGTAGTGAATATATAGTTGAATGTTCCTGTCCAGGTAGTGAATATATAGTTGAATGTTCCTGTCCAGGTAGTGAATATATAGTTGAATGTTCCTGTCCAGGTAGTGAATATATAGTTGAATGTTCCTCCTGTCCAGGTAGTGAATATATAGTTGAATGTTCCTGTCCAGGTAGTGAATATATAGTTGAATGTTCCTGTCCAGGTAGTGAATATATAGTTGAATGTTCCTGTCCAGGTAGTGAATATATAGTTGAATGTTCCTGTCCAGGTAGTGAATATATAGTTGAATGTTCCTCCTGTCCAGGTAGTGAATATATAGTTGAATGTTCCTGTCCAGGTAGTGAATATATAGTTGAATGTTCCTCCTGTCCAGGTAGTGAATATATAGTTGAATGTTCCTGTCCAGGTAGTGAATATATAGTTGAATGTTCCTGTCCAGGTAGTGAATATATAGTTGAATGTTCCTCTCCTCCTGTCCAGGTAGTGAATATATAGTTGAATGTTCCTCTCCTCATGTCCAGGTAGTGAATATATAGTTGAATGTTCCTCTCCTCCTGTCCAGGTAGTGAATATATAGTTGAATGTTCCTCTCCTCCTGTCCAGGTAGTGAATATATAGTTGAATGTTCCTCTCCTCCTGTCCAGGTAGTGAATATATAGTTGAATGTTCCTGTCCAGGTAGTGAATATATAGTTGAATGTTCCTCTCCTCCTGTCCAGGTAGTGAATATATAGTTGAATGTTCCTCTCCTCCTGTCCAGGTAGTGAATATATAGTTGAATGTTCCTGTCCAGGTAGTGAATATATAGTTGAATGTTCCTCTCCTCATGTCCAGGTAGTGAATATATAGTTGAATGTTCCTCTCCTCATGTCCAGGTAGTGAATATATAGTTGAATGTTCCTCTCCTCATGTCCAGGTAGTGAATATATAGTTGAATGTTCCTGTCCAGGTAGTGAATATATAGTTGAATGTTCCTCCTGTCCAGGTAGTGAATATATAGTTGAATGTTCCTGTCCAGGTAGTGAATATATAGTTGAATGTTCCTCCTGTCCAGGTAGTGAATATATAGTTGAATGTTCCTGTCCAGGTAGTGAATATATAGTTGAATGTTCCTGTCCAGGTAGTGAATATATAGTTGAATGTTCCTGTCCAGGTAGTGAATATATAGTTGAATGTTCCTGTCCAGGTAGTGAATATATAGTTGAATGTTCCTCCTGTCCAGGTAGTGAATATATAGTTGAATGTTCCTGTCCAGGTAGTGAATATATAGTTGAATGTTCCTGTCCAGGTAGTGAATATATAGTTGAATGTTCCTGTCCAGGTAGTGAATATATAGTTGAATGTTCCTGTCCAGGTAGTGAATATATAGTTGAATGTTCCTCCTGTCCAGGTAGTGAATATATAGTTGAATGTTCCTGTCCAGGTAGTGAATATATAGTTGAATGTTCCTCTCCTCCTGTCCAGGTAGTGAATATATAGTTGAATGTTCCTCTCCTCATGTCCAGGTAGTGAATATATAGTTGAATGTTCCTCTCCTCCTGTCCAGGTAGTGAATATATAGTTGAATGTTCCTCTCCTCCTGTCCAGGTAGTGAATATATAGTTGAATGTTCCTCTCCTCCTGTCCAGGTAGTGAATATATAGTTGAATGTTCCTGTCCAGGTAGTGAATATATAGTTGAATGTTCCTCTCCTCCTGTCCAGGTAGTGAATATATAGTTGAATGTTCCTCTCCTCCTGTCCAGGTAGTGAATATATAGTTGAATGTTCCTGTCCAGGTAGTGAATATATAGTTGAATGTTCCTCTCCTCATGTCCAGGTAGTGAATATATAGTTGAATGTTCCTCTCCTCATGTCCAGGTAGTGAATATATAGTTGAATGTTCCTCTCCTCCTGTCCAGGTAGTGAATATATAGTTGAATGTTCCTCTCCTCCTGTCCAGGTAGTGAATATATAGTTGAATGTTCCTCTCCTCATGTCCAGGTAGTGAATATATAGTTGAATGTTCCTCTCCTCATGTCCAGGTAGTGAATATATAGTTGAATGTTCCTCTCCTCCTGTCCAGGTAGTGAATATATAGTTGAATGTTCCTCTCCTCATGTCCAGGTAGTGAATATATAGTTGAATGTTCCTCTCCTCATGTCCAGGTAGTGAATATATAGTTGAATGTTCCTCTCATCCTGTCCAGGTAGTGAATATATAGTTGAATGTTCCTCTCCCCCTGTCCAGGTAGTGATTTTATAGTTGAATGTTCCTGTCCAGGTAGTGAATATATAGTTGAATGTTCCTGTCCAGGTAGTGAATATATAGTTGAATGTTCCTCCTGTCCAGGTAGTGAATATATAGTTGAATGTTCCTCCTGTCCAGGTAGTGAATATATAGTTGAATGTTCCTGTCCAGGTAGTGAATATATAGTTGAATGTTCCTCCTGTCCAGGTAGTGAATATATAGTTGAATGTTCCTCTCCTCCTGTCCAGGTAGTGAATATATAGTTGAATGTTCCTGTCCAGGTAGTGAATATATAGTTGAATGTTCCTCTCCTCCTGTCCAGGTAGTGAATATATAGTTGAATGTTCCTCTCCTCATGTCCAGGTAGTGAATATATAGTTGAATGTTCCTCTCCTCATGTCCAGGTAGTGAATATATAGTTGAATGTTCCTCTCCTCATGTCCAGGTAGGGAATATATAGTTGAATGTTCCTCTCATCCTGTCCAGGTAGTGAATATAAAGTTGATGGTTCCTCTCATGTCCAGGTAGTGAATATATAGTTGAATGTTCCTCTCCTCCTGTCCAGGTAGTGAATATATAGTTGAATGTTCCCCCTGTCCAGGTAGTGATTTTATAGTTGAATGTTCCTGTCCAGGTAGTGAATATATAGTTGAATGTTCCTGTCCAGGTAGTGAATATATAGTTGAATGTTCCTCCTGTCCAGGTAGTGAATATATAGTTGAATGTTCCTGTCCAGGTAGTGAATATATAGTTGAATGTTCCTGTCCAGGTAGTGAATATATAGTTGAATGTTCCTCCTGTCCAGGTAGTGAATATATAGTTGAATGTTCCTCCTGTCCAGGTAGTGAATATATAGTTGAATGTTCCTGTCCAGGTAGTGAATATATAGTTGAATGTTTCCTCTCCTCCTGTCCAGGTAGTGAATATATAGTTGAATGTTCCTCTCCTCCTGTCCAGGTAGTGAATATATAGTTGAATGTTCCTCTCCTCCTGTCCAGGTAGTGAATATATAGTTGAATGTTCCTCCTGTCCAGGTAGTGAATATATAGTTGAATGTTCCTCCTGTCCAGGTAGTGAATATATAGTTGAATGTTCCTGTCCAGGTAGTGAATATATAGTTGAATGTTCCTCCTGTCCAGGTAGTGAATATATAGTTGAATGTTCCTGTCCAGGTAGTGAATATATAGTTGAATGTTCCCCTGTCCAGGTAGTGATTATATAGGTGTATGTTCCTGTCCAGGTAGTGAATATATAGGTGTATGTTCCTGTCCAGGTAGTGATTATATAGGTGTATGTTCCTGTCCAGGTAGTGATTATATAGGTGTATGTTCCTGTCCAGGTAGTGAAATATATAGTTGAATGTTCCTCCTGTCCAGGTAGTGATTATATAGTTGAATGTTCCTGTCCAGGTAGTGATTATATAGTTGAATGTTCCCCCTGTCCAGGTAGTGATTATATAGGTGTATGTTCCTGTCCAGGTAGTGAATATATAGTTGAATGTTCCTCTCCTCCTGTCCAGGTAGTGAATATATAGTTGAATGTTCCTCTCCTCCTGTCCAGGTAGTGAATATATAGTTGAATGTTCCTCCTGTCCAGGTAGTGAATATATAGTTGAATGTTCCTCTCCTCCTGTCCAGGTAGTGAATATATAGTTGAATGTTCCTCTCATGTCCAGGTAGTGAATATATAGTTGAATGTTTCTCCTGTCCAGGTAGTGAATATATAGTTGAAAGTTCCTCTCATGTCCAGGTAGTGAATATATAGTTGAATGTTCCTGTCCAGGTAGTGAATATATAGTTGAATGTTCCTCCTGTCCAGGTAGTGAATATATAGTTGAATGTTCCTCTCATGTCCAGGTAGTGAATATATAGTTGAATGTTCCTCTCATCCTGTCCAGGTAGTGATTATATAGTTGAATGTTCCTCCTGTCCAAGTAGTGAATATATAGTTGAATGTTCCTCCTGTCCAGGTAGTGAATATATAGTTGAATGTTCCTCCTGTCCAGGTAGTGAATATATAGTTGAATGTTCCCCCTGTCCAGGTAGTGATTATATAGGTGTGTGTTCCTGTCCAGGTAGTGAATATATAGGTGTATGTTCCTGTCCAGGTAGTGATTATATAGGTGTATGTTCCTGTCCAGGTAGTGATTATATAGGTGTATGTTCCTGTCCAGGTAGTTAATATATAGGTGTATGTTCCTGTCCAGGTAGTGATTATATAGGTGTATAATGTTCCTGTCCAGGTAGTGAATATATAGTTGTATGATGCAGGGTAACAGGGTTTCCGTCAGCCAGGTTTTGTCTGTTTTCTTCGTTGTTTTTTTCAGCCCATAAATAATATTGCTACCCGCCAATTGTCCAGGAAAATAAGAAAAATCTAATAGCAAAATAGTGCTGTTTAGGCTGTTCATTGGTGGAAATACATTTGACTGGCCATGCTTATTGGTCTATAGGTTAATTTGCATAATTTAGTGGAATTAAATTGACTTGCGTTTTATATTCGTTATGTACTTATCACACGTGCACAGCATACGCCTATAGATACGGAGCCTATAGATACGGAGCCTATAGATACGGAGCCTACAGATGCCTACAGATACGGAGCCTACAGATACTACAGATACGGAGCCTACAGATACGGAGCCTATAGATACGGAGCCTATAGATACGGAGCCTATAGATACGGAGCCTACAGATACTACAGATACGGAGCCTACAGATACTACAGATACGGAGCCTATAGATACGGAGCCTACAGATACGGAGCCTATAGATACTACAGATACGGAGCCTATAGATACTACAGATACGGAGCCTACAGATACGGAGCCTACAGATACGGAGCCTACAGATACGGAGCCTACAGATACTACAGATACGGAGCCTACAGATACGGAGCCTACAGATACGGAGCCTACAGATACGGAGCCTACAGATACGGAGCCTACAGATACGGAGCCTACAGATACGGAGCCTACAAATACGGAGCCTACAGATACGGAGCCTACAGATAGGGAGCCTACAGATACTACAGATACGGAGCCTACAGATACGGAGCCTACAGATACTACAGATACGGAGCCTATAGATACGGAGCTTACAGATACTACAGATACGGAGCCTACAGATACGGAGCCTACAGATACTACAGATACGGAGCCTATAGATACTACAGATACGGAGCCTATAGATACTACAGATACGGAGCCTATAGATACTACAGATACGGAGCCTATAGATACGGAGCCTACAGATACTACAGATACGGAGCCTATAGATACTACAGATACGGAGCCTATAGATACTACAGATACGGAGCCTATAGATACGGAGCCTATAGATACGGAGCCTATAGATACGGAGCCTACAGATACGGAGCCTACAGATACTACAGATACGGAGCCTACAGATACGGAGCCTATAGATACTACAGATACGGAGCCTATAGATACTACAGATACGGAGCCTACAGATACGGAGCTTATAGATACTACAGATACGGAGCCTACAGATACGGAGCCTACGGAGCCTACAGATACGGAGCCTACAGATACTACAGATACGGAGCCTACAGATACTACGTGCTTCCCATTCAAATGTGTAGTCAACGGAAGGCCGGCTTCACCAGCATGTCACACCACTTTGAGCTGAAGGCAGCATGCTTTCTGAAAACCCTAGAGATACTTAATTGTTTCAACCCATCTTTTTTAAGAATCTTTTTAATTTCTTGGTATCCAATTGGTAGTTACAGTCTTGTCTCATCGCTGCAACTCCCATACGGGCTCGGGAGAGACGAAGGTCGAGAGCCGTGTGTCCTCCGAAAAACAAACCTGACCAAGCCGCACTGCTTCTTAACACAGCGCGCATCGAACCCGGAAGCCAGCCGCACCAAAGTGTCTGAGGAAACACCGTGCACCTGGCGACCGTGTCAGTGGCGCCCGGCCTCCTGGCGTCTGTGTCAGTGGCTCCCGGCCTCCTGGACCGTTTTACTACATATTATGAGGGATGTTTCAAAGTAGCCGGGGCAAAATCTGACCGTATCCGTGGAGACAAGTATTTTATAAAGACGTCCATATGCCGTAGAAACCAGCAGCCTATTTCTCTCAGGTTGTATTGGTTATCAACGTTCTTTCATCGTCCGGTAGCCAAATTGACACATTGGCGCGTAGCCTACTGCCTATAATGTGAAGAAATACTAGTTTATCACCATTAAGCTAAATGTTCTGATCTGTTGAGTCATTGCTTTTTAGCATTTTTGTATGTAACCAAGGAAAGAGGCTATATCTTTCTCGACAAGCTGACCAAAAGAATAGGTCAACTTTTCTACTATGGGGTACAGTAGATTTACAGACTAGTGATTTTGCTGTTCGTTAACTCGTCTTGTCGGCTGAGGGAGAAGTACATGTGAACAGTTAATCCAACTGTGTGGGAAGGACACGCATCATTGCATCCTTGACTTGCAGATTCAGTTTGTATGAATTACTATAATCTAAAATGTGATTTCTGACAAACAAGTGAGTGGACGCCCTAATCGGGTTACTCGCTCAACTCATATGGTTCAGGTAAATGTCTAATTTAAAATGGTACCGGTCAAATGTTCTGGTGCCACATTTTCCAAACGGAAACCCTGCTTAGTAGGTGGTGACAGTAATGATTAATAGTTTTACGGTAGTGTGTGTGTTGTTGTGACGTCTCTCTCTTCTCTCTGGTCAGTGTTCTCCATGGCCTGATGCCTACGTCGGCTCTCCCCGGACAGCTGGCCCCTCCTTCACCTCCACACCCCTCTCCACGTACACTGCCTCCTCCGTACCCGACAGGTGTGTGAGTGTTCAGGGATAGAGAGAAAGGAACTCTGTCTGTGTGGACATAGTGAGATAATGCTGACTGTGACTGTTGTATTCCAGTGACTCATCGTCGCCCAATCACCAGGCAGACCCTGTCAGCCAAGTCGTCACAGAGGTCAGTATACACCCCACCCATTCTCATGGACGTGTCTCAAATCCTGTAAAAACTTCTCATGTTGAAACCCCCCACCCCAACTCACTCTCTGTCTGTCTCTCTCATGTTGAAACCCCCCCACCCCAACTCACTCTCTCTGTCTCTCTCTCCAGCAACTCAGTCCGACAGCCACTATCCAGGAGACTCAGAAGTGGCTTGTCAAAAACCGCTTCAACAGCTATGCACGACTCTTCTCCCACTTCTCAGGTACCCACTCTTTCCCTGGTCCCTATTGTAAGTTAAGTTATCAAGGACAGCCTGTTGAGTTAAAGACAGCCTGTTGAGTTAAAGACAGCCTGTTGAGTTAAAGACGGCCTGTTGAGTTAAAGACGGCCTGTTGAGTTAAAGACGGCCTGTTGAGTTAAAGACGGCCTGTTGAGTTAAAGACGGCCTGTTGAGTTAAAGACGGCCTGTTGAGTTAAAGACGGCCTGTTGAGTTAAAGACGGCCTGTTGAGTTAAAGACGGCCTGTTGAGTTATTAAAGACGGCCTGTTGAGTTATTAAAGACGGCCTGTTGAGTTATTAAAGACGGACTGTTGAGTTATTAAAGACGGCCTGTTGAGTTATTAAAGACGGCCTGTTGAGTTAAAGACGGCCTGTTGAGTTATTAAAGACGGCCTGTTGAGTTATTAAAGACGGCCTGTTGAGTTATTAAAGACGGCCTGTTGAGTTATTAAAGACGGACTGTTGAGTTATTAAAGACGGACTGTGGAGTTATTAAAGACGGACTGTTGAGTTATTAAAGACGGACTGTTGAGTTATTAAAGACGGACTGTCGAGTTATTAAAGACGGCCTGTCGAGTTAAAGACGGCCTGTCGAGTTAAAGACGGCCTGTTGAGTTATTAGACAGCCTGTTGTGTAGGTTGAGTTATTAAAGACAGCCTGTTGTGTTGTGTAGGTTTTGACTTACTAAAGTTGACCCGGGATGATCTGGTTCAGATCTGTGGAGCTGCTGATGGAATCAGACTCTTCAACACACTAAAATCCAGGTAGGGGGGTGAGGGAGGGAGGGAGGGAGGGAGGAGGTGGGAGGGAGGGAGGAGGTGAGAGGGAGGGAGGAGGTGAGAGAGAGGGAGGAGGTGAGAGGGAGGGAGGAGGTGAGAGGGAGGGAGGAGGTGAGAGGGAGGGAGGAGGTGAGAGGGAGGGAGGAGCTGAGAGGGAGGGAGGAGGTGAGAGGGAGGGAGGAGCTGAGAGGGAGGGAGGGGGGAGGGGGGGAGAGGGAGGGAGGGGGGGAGAGGGAGGGAGGAGGAGGGAGGGAGGGAGGGAGAGGGAGGTAGGGAGGGAGGAGGTGAGAGAGAACTAAAAGATAATTACTTGACTCATTGGAAAGAATTTACAAAAAAACAGAGCAAACTATAATGCTATTTGGCCCTACACAGAGAGTACACAGTGGCAGAATACCTGACCACTGTTACTGACCCAAACTTAAGTAAAGCTTTGACTATGTACAGACTCCGTGAGTATAGCCTTGCTATTGAGAAAGGCCGCCGTAGGCAGACATGGCTCTCAAGAGAAGACAGGCTATGTGCTCACTGCCCACAAAATGAGGTGTAAACTGAGCTGCACTTCCTAACCTCCTGACAAAGATTTTGAAAAAGAACCCAATTTTGATAAACTCACATCACAGCAGCACAATTTGTGACCTGTTGCCACAAGAAAAGGGCAACCAGTGAAGAACAAACACCATTGTAAATACAACGAGCGAAAGAGAGTATGTGGGAGGGGGGGGGGGGGTGAGAGCGAGAGAGAGCGCGCGAGAGAGGGGGTGTGAGAGCGAGAGGTATGTGTGAGAGAGAGGGGGGGGGGGTATGTGGGGGGGCACGTGTGAGAGAGAGAGAGAGAGGGGTATGTGTGAGAGAGAGGGGTATGTGGGGGAGTATGTGTGAGAGAGGGGTATGCGTGAGAGAGAGAGGGGTATGTGAGAGAGAGAGAGAGAGAGGGGTATGTGTGAGAGAGAGAGGGGTATGTGGGGGGGTATGTGTGAGAGAGAGGGGTATGTGTGAGAGAGAGGGGTATGTGGGGGGGTATGTGTGAGAGAGAGAGGGGTATGTGTGAGAGAGAGAGAGGGGTATGTGTGAGAGAGAGAGGGGTATGTGTGAGAGAGAGAGGGGTATGTGGGGGGGTATATGTGTGAGAGAGAGAGGGGTATGTGTGAGAGAGAGAGGGGTATGTGTGAGAGAGAGAGGGGTATGTGTGAGAGAGTGTGGGGGGGGGGTTATGGAATTGTGTATGCGTTTCTAACAGGTCTCTGTATTCCTGCAGGTCGGTGTGTCCCAGGTTGACCCTCTATGTGTGTCAGGAGTGTGAGGTAGAGAGCCCCCTGCTGGAGAGACGCTGTAACAGCCAGAACAGAGAGCGCAGTGACACACCTCATTTATATGGTTTGTGTTTAAAGGGTCAATCTGCAGTTTTCACATCCACTTTTACGACTTTTAAATCCCTATCAAAACCCAGGATTTATGCTTGTTTTACTCCAATGTTTGCAAACACAGTTTAGCCTGAAAACATGGTTTAAACTATCATTGTGGTCAGTCCGAGCACCCATAGGTGAATTTATCCAGCCCCGTTTCTCAAAACAGTGGCAGGGTTTGAAATGCAGATTGACCCTTTTACATATACTGTTTGTACTTATTCAGAAGAAATGGGAAAGTGCAGGTATGAACAGAAATGTTAACGCCTGTCTCCATTCTACTGTCTACACCTCTGTGTGTCTCCATTCTACTGTATACACCTCTGTGTCTCCATTCTACTGTCTACACCTCTGTGTCTCCATTCTACTGTCTACACCTCTGTGTGTCTCCATTCTACTGTCTACACCTCTGTGTGTCTCCATTCTACTGTCTACACCTCTGTGTGTCTCCATTCTACTGTATACACCTCTGTGTGTCTCCATTCTACTGTCTACACCTCTGTGTCTCCATTCTACTGTCTACACCTCTGTGTGTCTCCATTCTACTGTCTACACCTCTGTGTCTCCATTCTACTGTCTACACCTCTGTGTGTCTCCATTCTACTGTCTACACCTCTGTGTGTCTCCATTCTACTGTCTTCACCTCTGTCTCCATTCTACTGTCTACACCTCTGTCTCCATTCTACTGTCTACACCTCTGTGTGTCTCCATTCCACTGTCTACACCTCTGTGTGTCTCCATTCTACTGTCTACACCTCTGTGTCTCCATTCTACTGTCTATACCTCTGTCTCCATTCTACTGTCTACACCTGTGTCTCCATTCTACTGTATACACCTCTGTGTGTCTCCATTCTACTGTCTACACCTCTGTGTCTCCATTCTACTGTCTACACCTCTGTGTCTCCATTCTACTGTCTACAACTCTGTGTGTCTCCATTCTACTGTCTACAACTCTGTGTGTCTCCATTCTACTGTCTACAACTCTGTGTCTCCATTCTACTGTCTACAACTCTGTGTTTTAATGTGTGTGTGTGTGTGTGTGTGTGTGTGTGTGTGTGTGTGTGTGTGCAGTGTACCATGCTCTGTACCTGGAGGAGCTGACTGCGGCTGAGTTGATCAGGAAGATGGCGTGTGTGTGTAGTGTTCCACTGGGACACATCAACCAGGTCTACCGACAAGGACCCACAGGAATACACATACTGCTGAGTGACCAGGTACACACACACACACACACACACACTGCTGAGTGACCAGGTACACACACACACTGCTGAGTGACCAGGTACACACACACACACACTGCTGAGTGACCAGGTACACACACACACACACACACTGCTGAGTGACCAGGTACACACACACACACACACACTGCTGAGTGACCAGGTACACACACACACACACACACTGCTGAGTGACCAGGTACACACACACATACTGCTGAGTGACCAGGTACACACACACATACTGCTGAGTGACCAGGTACACACACACATACTGCTGAGTGACCAGGTACACACACACACACACTGCTGAGTGACCAGGTACACACACACACACTGCTGAGTGACCAGGTACACACACACACACATACTGCTGAGTGACCAGGTACACACACACACACATACTGCTGAGTGACCAGGTACACACACACACACACACTGCTGAGTGACCAGGTACACACACACACTGCTGAGTGACCAGGTACACACACACACTGCTGAGTGACCAGGTACACACACACACACTGTTCAGTGACCAGGTACACACACACACACTGTTCAGTGACCAGGTACACACACACACACACACACTGTTCAGTGACCAGGTACACACACACACACACACACACACACACTGTTCAGTGACCAGGTACACACACACACACACACTGTTCAGTGACCAGGTACACACACACACACACACACACTGTTCAGTGACCAGGTACACACACACACACACACACACTGTTCAGTGACCAGGTACACACACACACTGTTCAGTGACCAGGTACACACACACACACACTGTTCAGTGACCAGGTACACACCTCCTGATGTTATCTTTGACCAGGAAGAGGTGGATGTTCTCTGTCCATCAGGTAATAGCCTCCAATACTCTACTCAACAAATTGGATGCAGTCTATCACAGTGCAATCCGTTTTATCACCAAAGCCCCATATACTACCCACCATTGCGACCTGTACGCTCTCGTTGGCTGGCAAAGGTAAAGTCCCCCCCTTATCTCAGCTCGCTGGTCACCATAACATCTCCCACCTGTAGCACACGCTCCAGCAGGTATATCTCTCTAGTCACCCCCAAAACCAATTCTTTCTTTGGCCGACTCTCCTTCCAGTTCTCTGCTGCCAATGACTGGAACGAACTACAAAAATCTCTGAAACTGGAAACACTTATCTCCCTCACTAGCTTTAAGCACCAACTGTCAGAGCAGCTCACAGATTACTGCACCTGTACATAGCCCACCTATAATTTAGCCCAAACAACTACCTCTCCCCCTACTGTATTTAATTTTATTTAATTTATTTATTTTGCTCCTTTGCACCCCATTATTTTTATTTCTACTTTGCACATTCTTCCACTGCAAATCTACCATTCCAGTGTTTTACTTGCTATATTGTATTTACTTTGCCATCATGGCCTTTTTTGCCTTTACCTCCCTTCTCACCTCATTTGCTCACATCGTATATAGACTTGTTTATACTGCATTATTGACTGTATGTTTGTTTTACTCCATGTGTAACTCTGTGTCGTTTTATCTGTCGAACTGCTTTGCTTTATCTTGGCCAGGTCGCAATTGTAAATGGGAACTTGTTCTCAACTTGCCTACCTGGTTAAATAAATAAATAAATAAAAAGGTGTTTGCATTATATTTACCGACTGCTGCTGTGTCCCACCCTAACCCTTCCCCCCCTTCAGCCTATTCAGGAAGTACTGGGTGCACCATTCAAACAGTCCCCCAACTAGACTGTGCACCACAGCTAGTGGACATACCTACCTGTTTGATTTGATCCTGTATCAGTATACCTAAACATTACTGGTTCTGTTGTATTATTCTAGTTTTAAACTAGATTTCTGTTTTAATGTTATCTAATGTCCCCAGATGGTTTACAACTTACCGGACGAGAGCTGCTTTCTGATCGGCACAATCAAAGGTATGGTGACATAGACATTACTGTTCTGGACAAACTTTCCTTTTCTAGTTTGACCTCAATGCTAACTCTCTCGCTCTCGCTCGCTCCATCTCTCCATCCATCTCGCTCCATCTGTCTCTCTCTCTCGCTCCATCTCTCTCGCTCTCTCGCTCGCTCCATCTCTCCATCCATCTCGCTCCATCTCTCGCTCCATCTCTCGCTCCATCTCTCGCTCCATCTCTCGCTCCATCTCTCTCGCTCCATCTCTCTCGCTCCATCTCTCTCGCTCCATCTCTCTCGCTCCCATCTCTTCCGCTCCATCTCTCTCGCTCCATATCTCGCTCTCTCTCTCGCTCCATCTCGCTCTCTCTCGCTCCATCTCGCTCTCTCTCGCTCCATCTCGCTCTCTCTCTCGCTCCATCTCGCTCTCTCTCTCGCTCCATCTCGCTCTCTCTCTCGCTCCATCTCGCTCTCTCTCTCCATCTCGCTCTCTCTCTCGCTCCATCTCGCTCTCTCTCCTCCATCTCGCTCTCTCTCTCGCTCCATCTCGCTCTCTCTCTCGCTCCATCTCGCTCCATCTCGCTCTCTCTGCTACCATCTCGCTCTCTCTCTCGCTCCATCTCGCTCTCTCTCTCGCTCCATCTCGCTCTCTCTCTCGCTCCATCTCGCTCTCTCTCTCCGCTCCATCTCGCTCTCTCTCTCGCTCCATCTCGCTCTCTCTCTCGCTCCATCTCGCTCTCTCTCTCGCTCCATCTCGCTCTCTCTCTCGCTCCATCTCGCTCTCTCTCTCGCTCCATCTCGCTCTCTCTCTCGCTCCATCTCGCTCTCTCTCTCGCTCCATCTCGCTCTCTCTCTCGCTCCATCTCGCTCTCTCATCTCGCTCCATCTCCTCTCTCTCGCTCCATCTCGCTCTCTCTCGCTCCATCTCGCTCTCTCTCTCGCTCCATCTCGCTCTCTCTCTCGCTCCATCTCGCTCTCTCTCTCGCTCATCTCGCTCTTCTTCCATCTCGCTCTCTCCTCTCCGCTCTCCTCTCTCCATCTCGCTCTCTCTCTCCATCTCGCTCTCTCTCTCGCTCCATCTCGCTCTCTCTCTCGCTCCATCTCTCTCTCGCTCCATCTCGCTCTCGCTCTCTCTCTCGCTCCATCTCGCTCTCTCTCTCGCTCCATCTCGCTCTCTCTCGCTCCATCTCTCGCTCATCTCTCTCTTTCTCCATCTCTCTTGCTCCATCTCGCTCTCTCTCTTGGCTCCATCTCGTTCTCTCTCTCTCGCTCTCTTCTCGCTCCATCTCTCGCTCCATCTCTCGCTCCATCTCGCTCTCTCTCGCGCTCCATCTCGCTCTCTCTCTCTCGCGCTCCATCTCGCTCTCTCTCGCGCTCCATCTCGCTCTCTCTCCTCGCTCCATCTCGCTCTCTCTCTCGCTCCATCTCGCTCTCTCTCTCGCTCCATCTCGCTCTCTTTCGCTCCATCTCGCTCTCTCTCTCGCTCCCATCTCGCTCTCATCTCTCTCGCTCCATCTCGCTCTCTCCTCTCGCTCCATCTCGCTCATCTCCTCTCTCTCGCTCCATCCGCTCTCTCTCTCGCTCCATCTCGCTCTCTCTCTCGCTCCATCTCGCTCTCTCTCTCGCTCCATCTCGCTCTCTCTCTCGCTCCATCTCGCTCTCTCTCTCGCTCCATCTCGCTCTCTCTCTCGCTCTCGCTCTCCCTCTCGCTCCATCTCGCTCTCGCTCCATCTCTCGCTCCATCTCGCTCTCTCTCTCGCTCTCTCTCCATCTCTCGCTCCATCTTGCTCTCTCTCTTGCTCTCTCTCTCGCTCCATCTCTCGCTCCATCTCGCTCTCTCTCTCGCTCCATCTCTCGCTCCATCTCGCTCTCTCTCTCGCGCCATCCGCTCCATCTCGCTCTCTCTCTCGCTCCATCTCGCTCTCTCTCTCGCTCTCTCTCGCTCCATCTCGCTCTCTCTCGCTCCATCTCGCTCTCTCTCTCGCTCCATCTCGCTCTCTCTCGCTCCATCTCGCTCTTTCTCCATCTCTCTCGCTCCATCTCGCGCTCTCTCTTGCTCCATCTCGCTCCATCTCGCTCTCTCTCGCTCCATCTCGCTCCATCTCGCTCTCTCTCGCTCCATCTCGCTCTCTCTCACCATCTCGCTCTCTCTCGCTCCATCTCGCTCTCTCTCTCGCTCCATCTCGCTCTCTCTCTCGCTCCATCTCGCTCCATCTCTCGCTCCATCTCGCTCTCTCTATCTCTCGCTCCATCTCGCTCCATCTCTCGCTCCATCTCGCTCTCTCTCTCCATCTCGCTCTCTCTCTCGCTCCATCTCTCGCTCCATCTTGCTCTCTCTCTCGCGCCATCTCTCGCTCCATCTCGCTCTCGCTCTCTCTCTCGCTCCATCTCTCGCTCTCTCTCGATCTCGCTCTCTCCATCTCTCGCTCCATCTCTCGCTCCATCTTGCTCTCTCTCTTGCTCTCTCTCTCGCTCCATCTCTCGATCTCGCTCCATCTCTCTCTCGATCTCGCTCCATCTCTCGCTCCATCTCTCGCGCCATCTCTCGCTCCATCTCGCTCTCGCTCTCTCTCTCGCTCCATCTCGCTCTCGCTCTCTCTCTCGCTCCATCTCTCGCTCTCTCTCGATCTCGCTCTCTCCATCTCTCGCTCCATCTCTCGCTCCATCTTGCTCTCTCTCTTGCTCTCTCTCTCGCTCCATCTCTCGATCTCGCTCCATCTCTCTCTCGATCTCGCTCCATCTCTCGCTCCATCTCTCGCTCCATCTCTCGCTCCATCTCGCTCTCTCGATCTCGCTCCATCTCTCTCTCGATCTCGCTCCATCTCTCGCTCCATCTCTCGCTCCATCTCTCGCTCCATCTCGCTCTCTCTCTCGCTCCATCTCGCTCTCTCTCTCGCTCCATCTTGCTCTCTCTCTCGCGCCATCTCTCGCTCCATCTCGCTCTCGCTCTCTCTCTCGCTCCATCTCTCGCTCTCTCTCGATCTCGCTCTCTCCATCTCTCGCTCCATCTCTCGCTCCATCTTGCTCTCTCTCTTGCTCTCTCTCTCGCTCCATCTCTCGATCTCGCTCCATCTCTCTCTCGATCTCGCTCCATCTCTCGCTCCATCTCTCGCTCCATCTCTCGCTCCATCTCGCTCTCTCTCTCGCTCCATCTCGCTCTCTCTCTCGCTCCATCTCGCTCTCTCTCTCTCGCTCCATCTCGCTCTCTCTCTCGCTCCATCTCTCGCTCCATCTCGCTCTCTCTCTATCTCTCGCTCCATCTCGCTCCATCTCTCGCTCCATCTCGCTCTCTCTCTCGCTCCATCTCGCTCTCTCTCTCGCTCCATCTCGCTCTCTCTCTCGATCTCGCTCCATCTCGCTTTCTCTCTCGATCTCGCTCCATCTCTCGCTCCATCTCGCTCTCTCTCTCTCGATCTCGCTCTCTCTCGCTCCATCTCTCGCTCCATCTCGCTCTCGCTCTCTCTCTCTCGCTCCATCTCTCGCTCCATCTCGCTCTCGCTCCATCTCTCTCGCTCCATCTCGCTCTCTCTCTCGCTCGCTCTCGCTCGCTCTCGCTCCATCTCGCTCTCTCGCTCCATCTCGCTCTCGCTCCATCTCGCTCTCTCTCTCTCTCGCTCTCGCTCCATCTCGCTCTCGCTCTCGCTCCATCTCGCTCTCGCTCCATCTCGCTCTCGCTCCATCTCTCTCTCTCCATCTCTCTCGCTCTCTCACTCCATCTCTCTCTCTCCATCTCTCTCTCTCTCTCTCTCGCTCCATCTCGCTCTCTCTCTCCATCTCTCTCGCTCTCTCTCCATCTCTCTCTCTCTCTCTCTCGCTCTCTCTCCATCTCTCTCTCTCTCTCCATCTCTCTCTCTCCATCTCGCTCTCTCTCGCTCGCTCTCCATCTCGCTCTCTCTCGCTCTGTCTGTTTCTCTCCAGATGAAACGGGGGAGGGGCTCCACCAAATGGGGGAGGGACTTCACCTGGTTTTGAAGTAGAGATAGAGGATGACATCACTCAACACTCCTCCCTCTGTGTGGAGGGGAGCAGCCTCCATCCCTCCCGCTCTCCTATCGTTCAGATTGCCGTGTCGAAGGCAGACGGACAGAGATACTGAACTGCGGCCTTGTTAATGTTAGAATCTGACGGGGCGTGACCACTGTTTCATATTGAAAACACTATTACTGAGGGAGGGGACTTTGTTTATTCTTAAATGTTTATATTGTTGTACGAGAGGAGGGAGGCTGCCCCCCCCTCCCCACACAGAGAGAGTCATATAGAGGAGGGAGGCTGCCCCCCCCCCTCCCCACACAGAGAGAGTCATATAGAGGAGGGAGGCTGCCCCCCCCTCCCCACACAGAGAGAGTCATATAGAGGAGGGAGGCTGCCCCCCCCCCCTCCCCACACAGAGAGAGTCATATAGAGGAGGGAGGCTGCCCCCCCCCTCCCCACACAGAGAGAGTCATATAGAGGAGGGAGGCTGCCCCCCCCTCCCCACACAGAGAGAGTCATATAGAGGAGGGAGGCTGCCCCCCCCCTCCCCACACAGAGAGAGTCATATAGAGGAGGGAGGCTGCCCCCCCCCTCCCCACACAGAGAGAGTCATATAGAGGAGGGAGGCTGCCCCCCCCTCCCCACACAGAGAGAGTCATATAGAGGAGGGAGGCTGCCCCCCCCCTCCCCACACAGAGAGAGTCATATAGAGGAGGGAGGCTGCCCCCCCCCTCCCCACACAGAGAGAGTCATATAGAGGAGGGAGGCTGCCCCCCCCTCCCCACACAGAGAGAGTCATATAGAGGAGGGAGGCTGCCCCCCCCTCCCCACACAGAGAGAGTCATATAGAGGAGGGAGGCTGCCCCCCCCCTCCCCACACAGAGAGAGTCATATAGAGGAGGGAGGCTGCCCCCCCCCCCCCCCAAACAGAGAGAGTCATATAGAGGAGGGAGGCTGCCCCCCCCTCCCCACACAGAGAGAGTCATATAGAGGAGGGAGGCTGCCCCCCCCTCCCCACACAGAGAGAGTCATATAGAGGAGGGAGGCTGCCCCCCCCCTCCCCACACAGAGAGAGTCATATAGAGGAGGGAGGCTGCCCCCCCCCCTCCCCACACAGAGAGAGTCATATAGAGGAGGGAGGCTGCCCCCCCCCTCCCCACACAGAGAGAGTCATATAGAGGAGGGAGGCTGCCCCCCCCCTCCCCACACAGAGAGAGTCATATAGAGGAGGGAGGCTGCCCCCCCCCTCCCCACACAGAGAGAGTCATATAGAGGAGGGAGGCTGCCCCCCCCCCTCCCCACACAGAGAGAGTCATATAGAGGAGGGAGGCTGCCCCCCCCTCCCCACACAGAGAGAGTCATATAGAGGAGGGAGGCTGCCCCCCCCTCCCCACACAGAGAGAGTCATATAGAGGAGGGAGGCTGCCCCCCCCCTCCCCACACAGAGAGAGTCATATAGAGGAGGGAGGCTGCCCCCCCCTCCCCACACAGAGAGAGTCATATAGAGGAGGGAGGCTGCCCCCCCCCTCCCCACACAGAGAGAGTCATATAGAGGAGGGAGGCTGCCCCCCCCCCCCCAAACAGAGAGAGTCATATAGAGGAGGGAGGCTGCCCCCCCCCCCCTCCCCACACAGAGAGTCATATAGAGGAGGGAGGCTGCCCCCCCCCCCCCCAAACAGAGAGAGTCATATAGAGGAGGGAGGCTGCCCCCCCCCTCCCCACACAGAGTCATATAGAGGAGGGAGGCTGCCCCCCCCCCTCCCCACACAGAGTCATATAGAGGAGGGAGGCTGCCCCCACACACAGAGAGTCATATAGAGGAGAGGAGGGAGGCTGCCCCCCCACACAGAGACTCATATAGAGGAGGGAGTTTCAGACAGACAGAACCCAGCCGCTTGTGTCTCATTCGCTCTGACCTGAGACTCGACCACACCCACTTTCACGGAAGCAGAGCTGGCGACTAACGAAACCAGAAAATACTGTCTAGAGCGCGCCGGCCCCGATGTGGACCTCCTGATCTGTTCTCATTCTACAACTAGTGAGTCCTCTTAGCCAATCAAGTGGATCGATGGAGCTGTTGCACTGTAACAGAATGCCATCAGGGCCCTGTTCTGGTCCGCGTATCGTATGAATCAGGTCTAATACCATAATATACCCCAGTTTCAGAGCAGGACCGGCCGTCTCCACTGAAGACCCTGAGCATCATGGGAACTTCTTTCACTTCACTCAAGTCTCTTCAATCTCATTTTCTTGTTACTGTCGCTTTTATGGTTTTTAGTTTTGTCTTTTGACTAAAGACAGTGTTTGTTTGGCTGTTGGTGTTAGATGGGATGTCTCGGGTGCCACACTTCACACTGTTCGCTAGGCTCAGTTAGATTTTTCACACACAGATGGACGCACGGACACACACTGGCCCTGATAGACTATTGACATGGAGAGGGGGTGAGGAGGATTTCTCTAGACTATTGACATGGAGATGGGGTGAGGAGGAGGCGTCTCTAGACTATTGACGTGGAGATGGGGTGAGGAGGTTGCGTCTCTAGACTATTGACATGGAGAGGGGGTGAGGAGGATGCGTCTCTAGACTATTGACGTGGAGAGGGGGTGAGGAGGATGCGTCTCTAGACTATTGACATGGAGAGGGGGTGAGGAGGATGTCTCTAGACTATTGACATGGAGAGGAGGTGAGGAGGATGCGTCTCTAGACTATTGACATGGAGATGGGGTGAGGAGGATGCGTCTCTAGACTATTGACGTGGAGATGGGGTGAGGAGGATGCGTCTCTAGACTATTGACGTGGAGAGGGGGTGAGGAGGATGCGTCTCTAGACTATTGACATGGAGAGGGGGTGAGGAGGATGTCTCTAGACTATTGACATGGAGAGGAGGTGAGGAGGATGCGTCTCTAGACTATTGACATGGAGAGGAGGTGAGGAGGATGAGTCTCTAGACTATTGACGTGGAGAGGGGGTGAGGAGGATGCGTCTCTAGACTATTGACATGGAGAGGGGTGAGGAGGATGCGTCTCTAGACTATTGACATGGTGAGGAGGATGCGTCTCTAGACTATTGACATGGAGAGGGGGTGAGGAGGAGGCGTCTCTAGACTATTGACATGGAGAGGGGGTGAGGAGATGGAGAAGACCCAGGGTCTGTAGAGATGGAGAAGACCCAGGGTCTGTATTGACATGGTGAGGAGGATGCGTCTCTAGACTATTGAGATACAGTCCCTAGTCGGTGCAAGGGGGGGCAGGGTAACATAAATAAACACACAGAAATGGACCAAACTGGTTTGGGATGAAGGTGACCTTAGAACAAGGTTGTGTGTCTTGAGAGTGAAACCAGGGCTCATCCAAGGCGTGGCCTTCCTTCACCCCTGACAGGATGGGATGGAAACCCTGTATGTGTTCTCAGGTCTGTGCGCTGGCCGTAGTTAGTCGTTGACTACTGGCAGTGGAAGTGTGTGTGTGTGTGTGTGTGTGTGTTTATTGTTGCAGAAACTAACCTGGTTTGATCATGTCAGTTGTTATCACTGCTTTTGTTCGTGGCTTAGTTTGCCTTTTAATCAAGAGAATGAGGTTGGGAGGAAGGAAGTTATTTTTATTAGATTTTGTCCGAAAATAAATGTAGCCCAGTCCTTTAAAAATAAATCCCCCAAATAAAAAAAACATGTTCTGAAAACCACAAAGTCCAACTTGATGTAGTTTGTAGTTTTGGAGCCACACCCTTCATGACTCCTGAGAGAAATACCGTGTTCATGTTGAGTTGGAACGGAACCTGGCAGCTACTTCAACACCAGGAAGTGAGAAGCACAGGGCCTGTTCAAGAGGTCCTTACAGAACGTTCAGGTAGAAATGTGTGGTGTTGAACGGATGTGATTGGCTGTCTGAATTCCTATTCTATTTCTATATGCAACGTTCGGAACATTTCACATCACTGAGAATAAATTAGCAAACATTTCTAAAAACACTTTCACTTTGTCATTATGGGGTATTGTGATGTCATTATGGGATATTGTGATGTCAGATGGGTGTGAAAAAAATCAAATCAATTTTGATTTCAGGCTGTAACACATGTGGAATAAGTCATTATGGGATATTGTGATGTCATTATGGGGTATTGTGATGTCAGATGGGTGATTTCAGGCTGTAACACAACAACATGTGGAGTAAGTCCAGCTGTCTAATAATCTACATACAGAGAAGGACCAGGAAATGTCACAATGCAGACAGACTGGAAGGGTAAGAGACATTTTAATACCATGTGGACAAGGTCAGGACAAAGGATGCGTGTCACAATGCAGACACATTTTAATACCATGTGGACAAGGTCAGGACAAAGGATGCGTGTCACAATGCAGACACATTTTAATACCATGTGGACAAGGTCAGGACAAAGGATGCGTGTCACAATGCAGACACATTTTAATACCATGTGGACAAGGTCAGGACAAAGGATGCGTGTCACAATGCAGACACATTTTAATACCATGTGGACAAGGTCAGGACAAAGGATGCGTGTCACAATGCAGACACATTTTAATACCATGTGGACAAGGTCAGGACAAAGGTTGCATGTCAGCGTGAACACTGAGCAAAAACATGCAACAATTTCAAAAGAGTTCATATCAGGAAATGTAAATAAATTCATTAAGTCCTGATCTATGGAATACAGATGGGTTCGGTTGGTTACAGAAATCTGTAAATAAATTCATTAAGTCCTGATCTATGGAATACAGATGGGTTCGGTTGGTTACAGAAATCTGTAAATAAATTCATTAAGTCCTGATCTATGGAATACAGATGGGTTCGGTTGGTTACAGAAATCTGTAAATAAATTCATTAAGTCCTGATCTATGGAATACAGATGGGTTCGGTTGGTTACAGAAATCTGTAAATAAATTCATTAAGTCCTGATCTATGGAATACAGATGGGTTCGGTTGGTTACAGAAATCTGTAAATAAATTCATTAAGTCCTGATCTATGGAATACAGATGGGTTCGGTTGGTTACAGAAATCTGTAAATAAATTCATTAAGTCCTGATCTATGGAATACAGATGGGTTCGGTTGGTTACAGAAATCTGTAAATAAATTCATTAAGTCCTGATCTATGGAATACAGATGGGTTCGGTTGGTTACAGAAATCTGTAAATAAATTCATTAAGTCCTGATCTATGGAATACAGATGGGTTCGGTTGGTTACAGAAATCTTTAAAAAAAAAAAAGATAGGGGTGTGGATCAGAAAACCAGTCAGTATCTGGTGTGACCACCATTTTCCTCATGCAGCGCGACATCTTCTTCGCGTAGAGTTGTGGAACGCTGTCCCACTACTCTTTTACAGAATTTGACAACATTTTATTGACTATATGGAGAATCTCCCCCCACATCACATTGATTGAATCTCTATATAATCCTTATATAATGTTTCACACGTAATGTATAATATCTAGCCTACGGCAGGTGATCCAATGTCTCATTATTATTTTCTTATTGTATGTTTGTATATATAATTCTTTTTTTGTTACGCTCGTCTGTTTGTCCTATCGTTGATTATCTTTTCACTTTTGTTTTGAATGTTCTTACTCAGAAAATTCTAAAATAAAATATTTATTAATAATATTTATTAATATTTACATGACCTTGTTTCCTTAATATTTGTTTATGAACGATTAAATGTTTTTATTGTAGATCTTTGAGTTCTGTAAATGACTCATTTAACATCTACCAACTGTCCAATTTAATTGATATGTTGAGTGTACATGACAATATTCCTAGGAAATCAGGGCAACAACGTTACCCAAACAATAGCATTACTTTCATTTACAGTATACAACTTCATTCTTACAAATATATGGAGCCAAAGCAAAGCAAAGAGCTATCACTGAGCCAAAGCAAAGCAAAGAGCTATCACTGAGCCAAAGCAAAGCAAAGAGCTATCACTGAGCCAAAGCAAAGCAAAGAGCTATCACTGAGCCAAAGCAAAGCAAAGAGCTATCACTGAGCCAAAGCAAAGCAAAGAGCTATCACTGAGCCAAAGCAAAGCAAAGAGCTATCACTGAGCCAAAGCTAAGCAAAGAGCTATCACTGAGCCAAAGCAAAGCAAAGAGCTATCACTGAGCCAAAGCTAAGCAAAGAGCTATCACTGAGCCAAAGCAAAGCAAAGAGCTATCACTGAGCCAAAGCTAAGCAAAGAGCTATCACTGAGCCAAAGCAAAGCAAAGAGCTATCACTGAGCCAAAGCAAAGCAAAGAGCTATCACTGAGCCAAAGCAAAGCAAAGAGCTATCACTGAGCCAAAGCTAAGCAAAGAGCTATCACTGAGCCAAAGCAAAGCAAAGAGCTATCACTGAGCCAAAGCAAAGCAAAGAGCTATCACTGAGCCAAAGCTAAGCAAAGAGCTATCACTGAGCCAAAGCAAAGCAAAGAGCTATCACTGAGCCAAAGCAAAGCAAAGAGCTATCACTGAGCCAAAGCTAAGCAAAGAGCTATCACTGAGCCAAAGCAAAGCAAAGAGCTATCACTGAGCCAAAGCAAAGCAAAGAGCTATCACTGAGCCAAAGCAAAGAGCTATCACTGAGCCAAAGCAAAGAGCTATCACTGAGCCAAAGCAAAGCAAAGAGCTATCACTGAGCCAAAGCTAAGCAAAGAGCTATCACTGAGCCAAAGCAAAGCAAAGAGCTATCACTGAGCCAAAGCAAAGCAAAGAGCTATCACTGAGCCAAAGCTAAGCAAAGAGCTATCACTGAGCCAAAGCAAAGCAAAGAGCTATCACTGAGCCAAAGCAAAGAGCTATCACTGAGCCAAAGCTAAGCAAAGAGCTATCACTGAGCCAAAGCAAAGAGCTATCACTGAGCCAAAGCTAAGCAAAGAGCTATCACTGAGCCAAAGCAAAGCAAAGAGCTATCACTGAGCCAAAGCAAAGCAAAGAGCTATCACTGAGCCAAAGCAAAGCAAAGAGCTATCACTGAGCCAAAGCAAAGAGCTATCACTGAGCCAAAGCAAAGAGCTATCACTGAGCCAAAGCTAAGCAAAGAGCTATCACTGAGCCAAAGCAAAGCAAAGAGCTATCACTGAGCCAAAGCTAAGCAAAGAGCTATCACTGAGCCAAAGCAAAGCAGCAGCTGCAGATAAAGTACTTTAGAGAAATTAATCATGGATAATATGCGAGACGTTCAAATTACATCAACTGTAACCCTTACAATTTTCATAGCAACAGAGCTGTTTGGAATGTGTTGCTATGCAGCTCATACAAGCAAAAACAGTAAAAACAAGGACAAGATAGAAATATAAAAATAGAAACAGTAATATTTGATCTCAGGGGCCTCTGTACATACGTGTGACAATGGCTAATCAGGATAGTATTGTCCTCCCTGAACTGCCTGTGAGAGAAGCTACTAAATGATTGAGACAGTCCTTGTGTCCTCAAGGTGAGATGATGAAGATGCTCCCCTGGGGGGGGGGGGGGGGGAGAGCGTTGCCGCTGGTGACCAGGAAATACTCCGCCTTCCACTCCTATAACACTCGTCAGGTCATGATGGAAATGTAACGGATGTGAAACGGGATGTGGGATGAAACAGGATGTGAAAATTAAAGACAGGAAGCAAACCAAAATGTGGCACAAACCCCCCCCCCCAGGGAAGATCATATAAATACTTTTTTACAGTCATCAAATAGGGCACACCAACTAAAGTTGTTAACCCTCCACATCTCATAAGACAACTGGAGTTCTGGGCCAGCGCAGGTGAAACTCCTTCCCACTAACGAGATGACAAACCAAGACAGGTGTAACACATACTGACTAACGAGGTGACCCCAATTTGTGGGCCCCACGTGCTAACGCGCTAATGTTTTTTCATTGTTGCCCCATAATCAGGAACTGATTTAGACCTGGGACAACAGGTGGGTGCAATTAATTATTAGGTAGACCAGAAAACCAGCAGGCTCGGGACCTCATAGGGTAAGAGTTGAATACCCCTGACCTATAATTAGGTTCCTACACCTATAGACAATTGCTGCTAATGAATTCATGCTCATCTGATGGCAGAGAGAGGGTGATGGTCTAACTTGGTACAGTATGTCACTGTATACTGTTAGCACTGAAGCAGTGTGCCCTAGTATGAAGTCCACTGTGTGCAGCTCACCCTGCACTGACATAAATAACATGAGCATGTCTACTTCTGCTAAACTTACCAGTAAAAGCAATGAAAACAAGCAAGCATCCCAGAAAAGTGATAAAAACTAGCCCACATTAACATATGTAGCTTAAGAAACGTGAAATAAATAATTAGCTAGTAACAGACGACATTAATTTTCTGACAATCTCTGAAATTCACTACGATAATACCTTTGATGATACAGTGGTAGTAATAAATGGTTATAACATCTACAGAAAAGACTGAAATGCCAAAGGTGGAGGTGTTGTCGTTTATATTCAGAACCACAATCCTGTAAAGCTTAGAGAGGATCTAATGTTAAATAATGTTGAAGCAAAATGGCTACAGGTTCATCTGCCTCCCCTAAAGCTCGTTCTGGTGGGAAGCCGCTATAGACCACCAAGTGCTAACAGTCAGTATCTGGATAATGTACGTGATATCAACAGAGAGGTGTATTTTCTGGGTGATTTTAATATTGACTGGCTTTCATAAAGTTGCCCACTCAAGAAAAAGTTTCAAACTGTAACTAGTCCTTGCAACCTGGTTTAGGTTATCAGTCAACCCACCAGGGTAGTTACAAACAGCACAGGAACGAAATCATCCACATGTATTAATCACATATTTACTAATGCTGCAGAAATGTGCTTTAAAGCAGTATCCAAGGTTTGATCTTGCTCATTGTGAACTGTTTTGATGATGTGTGTATTGTTTTTTATTCCTAGGTATTATTGTATTGTTTGAACTACAAACACAAGCATTTCGCTGCACCTGCAGTAATACCTGCAAATCTGTGTACGTGACCAACAAACTTTGATTTGATTTAAATGCACGCCCATATATATATATTTTTTTTGGGGGGGGGGGGTGACTAGGCATGTTTTTGTCCTTTCCGATGACATAAAAAATTGAATTTGATTATGTACACTGAACAGAAATATAAAACGCTACATACAACAATTTCAAAGATTTTACTGAGTCACAGTTCATATAAGGAAATCAGTCAATTGAAATAAATGAATTAGGCTCTGACCTATGGATTTCACATGACTGGGAATACAGATATGTATCAGGTGTCAACAGATAGCTTTAAAAAAAAAAGGTAGAACACCAGTCAGTGTCTAGTGTGACCACCATTTGCCTCATGCAGCGTGACACATCTTCGCATAGAGTTGATCAGGCTGTTGATTGTGCCCTGTGGAATGTTGTCCCACTTCTCTTCAATGGCTGTGTGAAGTTGCTGAATATTGTCGAACACGTCGATCCAGAGCATTCCAAACATGCTCAACAGGTGACATGTCTGGTGAGTATGCAGGCCATGGTTATGACGCCAAACAGCAGTCAGGTCAAGACCCTGGTGAGGACCACGAGCAGATGAGCTTCCCTGAGTTGGTTTCTGGAAGTTTGTGCAGAAATTCCTTGGGTTGTGCAAACCCACAGTTTCATCAGCTGTCTGGGTGGCTGGTCTCTGACCATCCCACAGTTTCATCAGCTGTCTGGGTGGCTGGTCTCCGACCATCCCTCAGTTTCATCAGCTGTCTGGGTGGCTGGTCTCCGACCATCCCACAGTTTCATCAGCTTTTCTGGGTGGCTGGTCTCCGACCATCCCTCAGTTTCATCAGCTGTCTGGGTGGCTGGTCTCTGACCATCCCTCAGTTTCATCAGCTGTCTGGGTGGCTGGTCTCCACCATCCCTCAGTTTCATCAGCTGTCTGGGGGGCTGGTCTCCGACCATCCCTCAGTTTCATCAGCTGTCTGGGTGTCTGGTCTCCGACCATCCCACAGTTTCATCAGCTGTCTGGGTGGCTGGTCTCCACCATCCCTCAGTTTCATCAGCTGTCTGGGTGGCTGGTCTCTGACCATCCCTCAGTGAAGAAGCTGTCTGGGTGGCTGGTCTCCGACCATCCCTCAGTTTCATCATCTGTCTGGGTGGCTGGTCTCCGACCATCCCACAGTTTCATCAGCTGTCTGGGTGGCTGGTCTCCGACCATCCCTCAGTGAAGAAGCTGGATGTGGAGTTCCTGGGCTGGCATGGTTACATGTGGTCTGCGGTTGTGAAGCCGGTTGGACGTACTGCCAAATTCTCTAAAACAATGTTGGAGGCGGCTTATGGTAGAGAAATTAAGATTGAATTATCTGGCAACAGTTCTGGTGGTCATTCCTGCAGTCAGCATGCCAATTTCACACTCCCTCAAAACTTGGGACATCTGTGACATTGTGTTGTTTGACAAAACTGCACAGTTCATTGTTCCAAGCACAAGGTTCACCTGTGTAATGATCATGCTGTTTAATCAGCTTCTTGATATGCCACACCTGTCATGGGGATGGATTATCTTGGCAAATGGGAAATCCTCACTAACAGGGATGTAAACAAATTTGTGCCCAAAATGTGAGAGAAATAAGCTTTTTGTGTGTATGGAATATTTCTGGGATCTTTTATTTCAGCTCATGAAACCAACACTACATGTTTCGGTCATATTTTTGTTCAGTACAAGTATATTTGAGTGTATCCTGTCCAGTGGTTTAAAGTATTACTTAAGTGTTTTTTAGGGGCATCTGTACTTTACTTTTTATATTTTTGACAACTTTTACTTCACTACATTCCTAAAGATTTATTATCATTATTACTCCATACATTTTCCCTGACACCCAAAAGTTCTCATTCCATTTTAAATGCTTAGCAGGACAGAAAATGGCCCAATTCACACACTTATCAAGAGAACATCCCTGGTCATCCTTAATGCCTCTGATCTGGCGGACTCACTAAACACAAATGCTTTGTTTGTAAATGATGTCTGAGTGTTGGAGTGTGCCACTGGCTATCCATTCGTTTGTAAAACAAGAAAATTATGCCATCTGGTTTACTTAATGTAAGGAATTTTAAATTATTCATAATTTCACTTTTGATACTTAAGTATCAAAAGCATGCCCGACTAGCATCACCACCCTGGATGGTTCCGACCTAGAATATGTGGACGTCTATAAGTACCTAGGTGTCTGGCTAGACTGCAAACTCTCCTTCCAGACTCATATCAAACATCTCCAATCGAAAATCAAATCAAGAGTCGGCTTTCTATTCCGCAACAAAGCCTCCTTCACTCACGCCGCCAAGCTTACCCTAGTAAAACTGACTATCCTACCGATCCTCGACTTCGGCGATGTCATCTACAAAATGGCTTCCAACACTCTACTCAGCAAACTGGATGCAGTCTATCACAGTGCCATCCGTTTTGTCACTAAAGCACCTTATACCACCCACCACTGCGACTTGTATGCTCTAGTCGGCTGGCCCTCGTTACATATTCGTCGCCAGACCCACTGGCTCCAGGTCATCTACAAGTCTATGCTAGGTAAAGCTCCGCCTTATCTCAGCTCACTGGTCACGATGGCAACACCCATCCGTAGCACGCGCTCCAGCAGGTGTATCTCACTGATCATCCCTAAAGCCAACACCTCATTTGGCCGCCTTTCGTTCCAGTACTCTGCTGCCTGTGACTGGAACGAATTGCAAAAATCGCTGAAGTTGGAGACTTTTATCTCCCTCACCAACTTCAAACATCAGCTATCTGAGCAGCTAACCGATCGCTGCAGCTGTACATAGTCTATTGGTAAATAGCCCACCCTTTTCACCTACCTCATCCCCATACTGTTTTTATTTATTTACTTTTCTGCTCTTCTGCACACCAATATCTCTACCTGTACATGACCATCTGATCATTTATCACTCCAGTGTTAATCTGCAAAATTGTAATTATTTGCCTACCTCCTCATGCCTTTTGCACACATTGTATATAGACCCCCCCTTTGTTTTCTACTGTGTTATTGACTTGTTAATTGTTTACTCCATGTGTAACTCTTTGTTGTATGCTCACACTGCTATGCTTTATCTTGGCCAGGTCGCAGTTGCAAATGAGAACTTGTTCTCAACTAGCCTACCTGGTTAAATAAAGGTGAAATAAAAAATAAAATAAAATCAAAATATTTAAAATCAAATCCTTTTACACTTGTGCTCAAGTAGTATTTTACTGGGTGACTTTCACTTTAGTCATTGTTTATTAAAGCATCTTTACTTACACTCAAGTATAACAACAATTGGGTATTTTTTCCACCACTGGTGCTGTCTATCTGGGTCAGAGAAAGCATGAGAAACCTTTCTCCCATCTTTCCCTTAATGCGTCTGCGCAACTTTCTGTGCGTCAACGTCACCTGTTTCACAGCAATATCCAGGAAGTGAGTCGCCGCTTGTTGTTATTGTTCAATTGATAGCTAGCTAGCTGGCTAGTTAACACAGATTTTTTTTGTTGCTGTTCGTTTTCGTGGTCCGAAAATGGCGACTTTTATTTCTGTCCCGTTAAAGAAGTCGTCTGAAGTAGATCTAGTTAAACCACTTTCGAAATTCGTCACGGCGACATATCCAGCGGCTGAGGAGCAAGCGGACTACATCCGATCCGTGGAGGAGTTGAACAAGCTGCGCAAGAGTGCTCTGGGGAGGCCGCTCGACAAACACGAAAGCTCACTGGAAATCCTCCTGAGGTTAGAAAGACTGCCAGACTCGAGTAGCTAGTTTAGGTTCGCTAGTCTGCTAACTCCAGCTAGCTGCTTAACCTGTGTAGAAATGGCTAGGCTTGATGCTAACTAACTGGATTGCCGCACCCTGAATTTCTTGGATGCGGTTTTTCCCCTTTTGAGTCATGTGTTTGTCAATGCGTTAACTTGTCATAAATTGTTCATCGATGTCAATTTGATGTCTTAATTCCTCAACAACGAGTTCCCCGTGTGAAATGAACTTGCTGTCAATTAGGTTAAGTAACGCAGTTCTCAATGTTGCTTAGCTAACTTTCCTGTTAGCCAAGTCGAGGAGGCGTCGTTAGGATTAAGTTGCAATTAGTTCATTTCCCAGCTGGCGTCCTTGTCCGTTTGACCAGCAGCAATATCATATTTCAAGGTGTCATTGTCAAATTCTGCAAAGTCATGAGACCCAGGAAGGGTGGGAATAATTAGTGGAACTTTCCAACAGGAATCTGTTCCAAAAACTTCGTAAATAACAAGGACGCCAACAAACAACTCATACAAAGTAGCACGATCAATTCACCTTGTAAACTAGCTGCCGAATAGGCATCAACTCACAAAATGTAATTAAGTAGCCCACTCCCTGTCCGGTATCTTATTCTGCCGCTATACAACGTTGTTTATGGAACCGATTCCTGTTGGAAATGAAGACCAATAACAACATCTTCATGTTTCCAATTCTAGCTAGTGTGTATTGTTATGTTACTGCAACACGAAGTAATGTTAGTTTCAGAAGAGTTATGTGTGGATGGTTTCAGGAGGGCTACCTCCTATGCCACTATAGCTTCTTGAAAGATACTCATCTGAAACAAGTTTTAGGTGGAGGGATGCAATATTACACACCATTCAGAATATACATTGTCTGTGCTGTATTGATCTGCGTTATCTGTGTGTTTGTGTATGTAGATATAATATAGTCCCTTGTGTATGTAGATATAATATAGTCCCTTGTGTATGTAGATATAATATAGTCCCTTGTGTATGTAGATATAATATAGTCCCTTGTGTATGTAGATATAATATAGTCCCTTGTGTATGTAGATATAATATAGTCCCTTGCCTCTGCTCTGGTCTAGCTGAATAATACCGATCTCATCTTAAAAAGAATACCCCAACCCACACTATGATGTGTTAGGGATGTTTTGCATAGCGCTCCATGGAGGAAACAGTAAAGGAGGTTTGTTAACCAAATAGCAGTCCTGTCTTTGACTCTAGTCCCCTGTGACGTTACGGTCCCCTGTGACGTTACAGACTCTGTTCCCCGGTCCCCTGTGAACGTTACGGACTCTGTTCCCCGGTCCCCTGTGACGTTACGGACTCTGTTCCCCGGTCCCCTGTGACGTTACAGACTCTGTTCCCCGGTCCCCTGTGACGTTACAGACTCTGTTCCCCGGTCCCCTGTGACGTTACGGACTCTGTTCCCCGGTCCCCTGTGACGTTACGGACTCTGTTCCCCGGTCCCCTGTGACGTTACAGACTCTGTTCCCCGGTCCCCTGTGACGTTACAGACTCTGTTCCCCGGTGACGTTACAGACTCTGTTCCCCGGTCCCCTGTGACGTTACAGACTCTGTTCCCCGGTCCCCTGTGACGTTACAGACTCTGTTCCCCGGTGACGTTACAGACTCTGTTCCCCGGTCCCCGGTGACGTTACAGACTCTGTTCCCCGGTCCCCGGTGACGTTACAGACTCTGTTCCCCGGTCCCCTGTGACGTTACAGACTCTGTTCCCCGGTCCCCTGTGACGTTACAGACTCTGTTCCCCGGTGACGTTACAGACTCTGTTCCCCGGTCCCCTGTGACGTTACAGACTCTGTTCCCCGGTGACGTTACGGACTCTGTTCCCCGGTCCCCTGTGACGTTACAGACTCTGTTCCCCGGTCCCCTGTGAACGTTACGGACTCTGTTCCCCGGTCCCCTGTGACGTTACGGACTCTGTTCCCCGGTCCCCTGTGACGTTACAGACTCTGTTCCCCGGTCCCCTGTGACGTTACAGACTCTGTTCCCCTGTGACGTTACGGACTCTGTTCCCCGGTCCCCTGTGACGTTACGGACTCTGTTCCCCGGTCCCCTGTGACGTTACGGACTCTGTTCCCCGGTCCCCTGTGACGTTACGGACTCTGTTCCCCGGTCCCCTGTGACGTTACGGACTCTGTTCCCCGGTGACGTTACAGACTCTGTTCCCCGGTCCCCTGTGACGTTACAGACTCTGTTCCCCGGTCCCCTGTGACGTTACAGACTCTGTTCCCCGGTCCCCTGTGACGTTACGGACTCTGTTCCCCGGTCCCCTGTGACGTTACGGACTCTGTTCCCCGGTCCCCTGTGACGTTACGGACTCTGTTCCCCGGTCCCCTGTGACGTTACGGACTCTGTTCCCCGGTCCCCTGTGACGTTACGGACTCTGTTCCCCTGTGACGTTACAGACTCTGTTCCCTGTTCCCCGGTCCCCTGTGACGTTACAGACTCTGTTCTCCGGTCCCCTGTGAAGTTACGGTCCCCTGTGACGTTACGGTCCCCTGTGACGTTACAGACTCTGTTCCCTGGTCCCCTGTGACGTTACGGACTCTGTTCCCCGGTCCCCTGTGACGTTACGGACTCTGTTCCCCGGTCCCCTGTGACGTTACGGACTCTGTTCCCTGGTCCCCTGTGACGTTACAGACTCTGTTCCCCAGTCCCCTGTGACGTTACCTCTGGTTTTCTACCCAGTGATGTATTCTATAAAGTACTAGTGACGTCAGCATGGTTTAAGACCAGTGTTTCTCAACCCAGTTCCTCCTGTATCCCTAACAGTACACGGCTTCAAATTTGATTTGTCACAGGCGCCGAATACAACCTTACCGCTAAACGCTTACTGACAAGCCCTTAACCAACAATACAGTTGTAAGAAAGGGGGGGGGGGGCACTGAGTCAATGTGGGGGGGGGGGGTACAGGTCAGGCAAGGTAATTGAGCTAATATGTACATCTAGGGTTGTAGCCATTGACAAGCACACTTCATTCAACTCATTGAGGACTTGATGATTAGTTGACAACTATATACTTTGCTTCCCTGTATGGAGTCAAATGACTCGTAGTTTACCCTGGTATTGTCCACAGAGCATTATATAATCTCATCTCATATGTATATACTATACTCGAAACCATCTACTGCATCTTGCCAATGCTGTTCTGTACCATCACTCATTCATATATCTTTATGTACATATTCTTCATCCCTTTACACTTGTATAAGGTAGTTGTTGTGAAATTGTTAGGTTAGATTACTCGTTGGTTATTACTGCATTGTCAGAACTAGAAGCACAAGCATTTCGCTACACTCGCATTAACATCTGCTAACCATGATTTATAACAATAGTTACAATAGAGCCCTAGCAGCTCTGCTTTCTCTACACTACTGTACCTACTGTTATAGCTGCAGTTCTTAGGCTAACTGGTATTGTCTAGTAGCCAGTCCCACAGCCAAGTGCCAACACTAGACTGTAGCTTTCATGTTGAAGGACAAGGAAGCCAAACACTGTTACCAGGGGAGTGTATCCATTCCCTCATACTTTTGTGTCCTGTTTTCTTTTAGTGTCAGTCGGCAACTCTCTCTTTTTTTTGTCCATTCTCTTTGTCTTAGCACTTCTCTCTCTGCCTCTCTCTCTGTTTCTGCTGTGTGAGGTAGGAGGGTGGATGTAAGGGCTAAGGAGTGTTTGCTGGAGAAATGTGATTAATGTTAGCATAGGCGTGCTAGCTTACAGGGTGGTGTAGGGCCATGCTATCGCTAGCCTATATTAGCATTCTGGTTGTGCTCTACACTGCTCGTAGGCACCTAATGAGGGGATTGTTAGCATTGGAGCCTCTCCTTGGCTCTTAACTAATGACCCATGTGCCAGGTAGCTATGGCAACGATCCCTTTCACAGGCCTGCAGACAGACAGCCATTGTGTCAGAGGCAGTAAACTAGTTGCTAGCAGACCTGGCTGGGACGAAACTCCAAACTGGAAATATAAATATAATTAGTTTTTCATCACATACTTGAGAGTACTCAATTGGCACTTTATTCCAACTCCCGGTGTAATGGAACCAGTGGAAATTGATCAGAAAATACAAACCCTGTGTACATGTACGTAGTTTGGTCTCTTAGCATGACAACTTTAGTGTAACCGTGGTAATCATTGTTTGTGCCTAAAACTCTTCAGCAGTCCCCTTTTGCTCTCCTCTCCCCACCTCTGTTTTCCTCCTCGATCTACCTCCGTTTTCCTCCTCTCTCCACCTCTGTTTTCCTCCTTTCCCATTCTCAGACTGCACTTCTGCTAGTACCACTCCTTCCTCTCCCATCTCTCCTTCCTCTCTGTCCTCTTTTCAAGGGGTTATTCCTGACCTGAGTCAGCTGCAGCACCAGTAGAACACCAACTGTAGTACATAGGGATTTCCCCAGTCACAACTCTCTGTCTTTCACTCTGATGTCAACCCTTAGAATAGAATGTTCCAGATCACGGTAGCAGATAACTGAAGAATATTACCACACCGGTGTTTATCTGAAGAGTGACAGTCGCCCCACTCTCTGACTCACTGTCATGTGTCTCTGAGCCAAAGCAGCTTCCACAACACACTGTCATTTAAGTCAATAACACAGTACACACACTTCTCTCTTTTCTGATTGGTCCAAACAATAAAAGTGTGTTCTCTCGCTTCTCCTGTAGGTACTATGACCAGCTGTGTGCTGTGGAGCCCAAGTTCCCCTTCTCTGAAAACCAGGTAGATTACAACCTTCCATCCACTCAATGCTGGGTGGGGGGGGGGGGGTGCACAACTACGGTACAATAGAAAACTACACTACAGTGTCTGTCTGCAGAGAATCACGTCACACATGAACCCCTAGTCAATAATAACAGGTGATCATGTTGCTAATCTCTCTGTCTTCCTGCAGCTGTGTCTAACCTTCACATGGAAAGATGCCTTTGATAAAGGCTCACTGTTCGGGGGCTCAGTCAAACTAGGTAGGCCACAGACACATTCAGGCCTCTGGGCATGGTTAGTTCTAGCAGATGTATGAGGAAGTCCTATTGCATGCTGGGTGTTTTTCTCCTTGTCTTTTTTTTCCGTAACTGATTTATTTCCTGTATATAGTCTGTGTGTCGCACACGACAGCCCAGCTCTGTCTCTCACCCCTCACACACATACAGTGAGCAATGTTCCTTCTAAGTTGCCGTGCAGCTCCTCGGGGAAAATATCAGCACAAGGAGAGAAGCACGAGATTGAACTTCACTCAACTTTCTAGAGTTTTTTTTCCCCCCGTTATTTAACACTATCAACATTCTAGAGTTTTCCCCGTTAGTTAACACTATCAACGTTCTAGAGTTTTCCCCGTTAGTTAACACTATCAACGTTCTAGAGTTTTTCCCGTTAGTTAACACTATCAGCGTTCTAGAGTTTTCCCCGTTAGTTAACACTATCAACGTTCTAGATTACTGTGGGAATTGTGATCGAATCAACGCAAATATTAACCACTTTCAATGCAACATACCAAAACAAACTATCAAGAGATTTTGCTGTAGGCAGAACACATCGCTGTAGGATTCTATTGCTCATGACTCAGAGCTCTACTCTACCTCGGTGCGGCATAACCAATCAGAGATCTACCTCGGTGCGGCATAACCAATCAGAGATCTACCTCGGTGCGGCGTAACCAATCAGAGATCTACCTCGGTGCGGCATAACCAATCAGATCCGCTCTACCTCGGTGTGCTTTATAACCAATCAGAGCTGCGTATATGGTACTGTGCCATTTGACTCTGAACTGGACTGTGTTTTCAGCTGTGGTTGTGGGTAGATGCACTTGTTTTGAGATAAAAGCGAGAGCTGCATGTAATCACATGTGCACATTGTGTTCATATCCTTTACTAGTTAGTGAGTTATTAGCCCAGTTATAGATCATTAGTAGTCAACAATAGGGGTGTGATTTACTTCCAACAAAAACATGTACACCTTTGAAAAGCGAGTCGGGTAAAGGTCTTAAAGGAACAGTGTTGTGTTTTGAGACAGGCTTGAATAAGCTAAGTAGCCAATAGGCAGAGGGTAAAATAATTTGCCTGATTCTCTGTAATAATGGGAATAATAATGAATTGTTTTGTTAAGTGGTTTCTTGCATCAAACAACACAACATTTTCATTCTCCTCCTTGTCTGAAGGACAAAGGATCAACAGGTTCATGTCAAGCCCTGCATGTGTTTTTTAAAGTCTCACACATTGGCTGCTACTGTAGGCTGAATGATAGAACAGCTAAAATGTCATGGGATGGATTTTCTCCATTGTTTTTGATGGTAGGCCGCGCTCTGGTAGGCCGCGCTCTGGTAGGCCGCTCTGGTAGGCCGCGCTCTGGTAGGCCGCGCTCTGGTAGGCCGCGCTCTGGTAGGCCGCGCTCTGGTAGGCCGCGCTCTGGTAGGCCGCGCTCTGGTAGGCCACTCTGGTAGGCTGACATTATGATCAAATAGCCACAGTAGACCTACTTAACCACTTAAAACTGTAACTTAAAGCAGGTACAGCCTCAGTGTTCACAGTAAACGCGCGCTGGAAGTTGCACAGAATTTTCAGAACGTTCAAGTTTGCGCTCAGCAGACCTGAAATTAGCTCAGTGCTGGGAAAAAATTAATGGGAACATTGATAGAAACCACAAGGTAACTTTATTCTGTGAGTGTTGAATGTCAGCCTGAAGACTTTCTGGCACCTTGAGCTCAGACGAACAGGTGTGTGTGTGTGTGTAATGTGTGTGTGTAATGTGTGTGTGTTAAAGTACAGCACCTGTCAAATGTTTTGACACCTACTCATACTCAGGGGTTTTTCTTAAAACAAATTAACTATTTTCTACATTGTAGAATAATAGTGAAGACATCAAAACTATGAAATAACACATATGGAATCATGTAGTAACCAAAAAAAAGTGTTAAACAAATCAGAAATATATATTTTAGATTCTTCAAAGTAGCCACCCTTTGCCTTGATGACAGCTTTGCACACTCTTTTGACTGTACTGTGTGTGTGTGTGTGTGTGTGTGTGTGTGTGTGTGTGTGTTAGCCCTCGCCAGTCTGGGATATGAGAAGACGTGTGTGTTGTTCAACGGAGCAGCGTTGGCGAGTCAGATCGCTTCAGAACAGAACCTGGACAGCGACGAAGGACTGAAGGTCGCAGCCAAATACTACCAGGTACGTCTATAGCAATACTACAATATAGCCAAATACTACCAGGTACGTCTAGCAATACTACAATATAGCTAAATGCTACTAGGTACAGTTGAAGTGGGAAGTTTACATACACTTAGGTTGGAGTCATTAAAACCTCGTTTTTCAACCACTCCACAAATTTCTTGTTAACAAACTATAGTTTTGGCAGGTCGGTTTGGACATCTACTTTGTGCATGACACAAGTAATTTTTCCATCAATTGTTTACAGATTATTTCACTTATAATTCACTGTATCACAATTCCAGTGGGTCAGATGTTTACAAACACTAAGTTGACTGTGCCTTTAAACAGCTTGGAAAATTCCAGAAAGTGATGTCATGGCTTTAGAAGCTTTTGATAGGCTAATTGACATCATTTGAGTCAATTGGAGGTGTACCTGTGGATGTATTTCAAGGCCTACCTTCAAACTCAGTGCCTCTTTGCTTGACATCATGGGAAAATGAAAAGAATTCAACCAAGACCTCAGAAAAATAATTGTAGACCTCCACAAGTCTGGTTCATCCTTGGGAGCAATTTCCAAACGCCTGAAGGTACCACGTTCATCTGTACAAACAATAGTATGCAAGTATAAACACCATGTGACCAAGCAGCCGTCATACCGCTCAGGAAGGAGACGCGTTCTGTCTCCTAGAGATGAACGTACTTTAGTGTGAAAAGTGCAAATCAATCCCAGAACAGCAACGGACCTTGTGAAGATGCTGGAGGAAACAGGTACAAAAGTATCTATATCCACAGTAAAACGAGTCCTATATCGACATAACCTGAAAGGCCGCTCAGCAAGGAAGAAGCCACTGCTCCAGAACAGCCTCGAAAAAGCCAGACTACGGTTTGCAACTGCACATGGGGACAAAGATCGTACTTTTTGGAGAAATGTCCTCTGGTCTGATGACACACAAATAGAACTGTTTGACCATAATGACCATCGTTATGTTTGGAGGAAAAAGGGGGAGGCTTGCAGGCCGAAGAACACCATCCCAACCATGAAGCACGGGGGTGGCAGCATCATGTTGTGGGGGTGCTTTGCTGCAGGAGGGACTGGTGCACTTCACAAAATAGATGGCATCATGAGGGAGGAAAATTGTGGATATATTGAAGCAACATCTCAAGACATCAGTCAGGAAGTTAAT
>NC_034187.2:79840531-79870531 GCF_002021735.2 Oncorhynchus kisutch
CACTGTTACACACACACTGTTTCACACACACACACACACACACATACACACACACACACACACTGTTTCACACACACACACACACACACTGTTTCACACACACACACACACACACACACACACACACACATTATTTCACACACACACACGCACACACACACTTTTTCTTTTTGCGTAAATGTGTGTGTGTGTGTGTGTAGACTTGTTTGAGAAGATGGTGCCCATGGCAGTGCAGCAGAGTATGAGTGTGTACAGCCAGAGGAAGGCTGAGACCGTCAACAGACTGGTGGGAACCATGAGAGAAGCTACCAACCTCTGCAACGGGTATGAATGTTACTTTACAATGTATTAACAGTTCATTAGATTGTTGTCAACTCAAACAGCACAGTACATCAGGGATGCTCAACTGGCGGCCCCACAACCCCCCTTTTTGAAGTACCCTCTGATCAACGACATTTGTTTATCTCAGTCGGTGTCTCAACTTCCTGTTGCCAGTTAAAATAGTAGAATACACAAGGGGCAATTCAGGAATGTGGCTGTGCAGTTTCTCTCTCATGACAGGACCTAACATAAGGACAACTCAGAGTATTCTGTTCTTCTGAAATATACTACATTTTCTTCATATCATGTTTCTTTAGACCTGTCTAAAGTAAATAATGGATTTATTGTGGAAGTGTAGGCTGTTTTACATGGATTCATTAAGACTCCAAAGGTCTGTATCAGTGGCGTGTAGGCTGTTTTACATGGATTCATTAAGACTCCAAAGGTCTGTATCAGTGGCTTGTAGGCTGTTTTACATGGATTCATTAAGACTCCAAAGGTCTGTATCAGTGGCTTGTAGGCTGTTTTACATGGATTCATTAAGACTCCAAAGGTCTGTATCAGTGGCTTGTAGGCTGTTTTACATGGATTCATTAAGACTCCAAAGGTCTGTATCAGTGGCTTGTAGGCTGTTTTACATGGATTCATTAAGACTCCAAAGGTCTGTATCAGTGGCTTGTAGGCTGTTTTACATGGATTCATTAAGACTCCAAAGGTCTGTATCAGTGGCTTGTAGGCTGTTTTACATGGATTCATTAAGACTCCAAAGGTCTGTATCAGTGGCTTGTAGGCTGTTTTACATGGATTTATTAAGACTCCAAAGGTCCGTATCAGTGACTTCTAGGCTACATGTGGAAGACACTGATGCTAAATGTGTTTATGGTAATTAATAGTCCATTACCATGAGACCAGCAGTTAATTAACGGTCCATTACCGTGAGACCAGCAGTTAATTAACGGTCCATTACCGTGAGACCAGCAGTTAATGAACGGTCCATTACCGTGAGACCAGCAGTTAATGAACGGTCCATTACCGTGAGACCAGCAGTTAATGAACGGTCCATTACCGTGAGACCAGCAGTTAATGAACGGTCCATTACCGTGAGACCAGCAGTTAATTAACGGTCCATTACCGTGAGACCGACAGTTAATTAACGGTCCATTACCGTGAGACCAGCAGTTAATTATGGTCCATTACCGTGAGACCAGCAGTTAATTAACGGTCCATTACCGTGAGACCAGCAGTTAATTAACGGTCCATTACCGTGAGACCAGCAGTTAATTAACGGTCCATTACCGTGAGACCAGCAGTTAATTAACGGTCCATTACCGTGAGACCAGCAGTTAATTAACGGTCCATTACCGTGAGACCAGCAGTTAATTAACGGTCCATTACCGTGAGACCAGCAGTTAATGAACGGTCCATTACCGTGAGACCAGCAGTTAATGAACGGTCCATTACCGTGAGACCAGCAGTTAATGAACGGTCCATTACCGTGAGACCAGCAGTTAATGAACGGTCCATTACCGTGAGACCAGCAGTTAATGAACGGTCCATTACCGTGAGACCAGCAGTTAATGAACGGTCCATTACCGTGAGACCAGCAGTTAATGAACGGTCCATTACCGTGAGACCAGCAGTTAATGAACGGTCCATTACCGTGAGACCAGCAGTTAATGAACGGTCCATTACCGTGAGACCAGCAGTTAATGAACGGTCCATTACCGTGAGACCAGCAGTTAATGAACGGTCCATTACCGTGAGACCAGCAGTTAATGAACGGTCCATTACCGTGAGACCAGCAGTTAATGAACGGTCCATTACCGTGAGACCAGCAGTTAATTAACGGTCCATTACCGTGAGACCGACAGTTAATTAACGGTCCATTACCGTGAGACCAGCAGTTAATTATGGTCCATTACCGTGAGACCAGCAGTTAATTAACGGTCCATTACCGTGAGACCAGCAGTTAATTAACGGTCCATTACCGTGAGACCAGCAGTTAATTAACGGTCCATTACCGTGAGACCAGCAGTTAATTAACGGTCCATTACCGTGAGACCAGCAGTTAATTAACGGTCCATTACCGTGAGACCAGCAGTTAATTAACGGTCCATTACCGTGAGACCAGCAGTTAATTAACGGTCCATTACCGTGAGACCAGCAGTTAATTAACGGTCCATTACCATGAGACCAGCAGTTAATTAACGGTCCATTACCGTGAGACCAGCAGTTAATTAACGGTCCATTACCATGAGACCAGCAGTTAATTAACGGTCCATTACCGTGAGACCAGCAGTTAATTAACGGTCCATTACCGTGAGACCAGCAGTTAATTAACGGTCCATTACCGTGAGACCAGCAGTTAATTAACGGTCCATTACCATGAGACCAGCAGTTAATTATGGTCCATTACTGTGAGACCAGCAGTTAATGGTCAATGGCTGACAATTTTGTGACAGCCACAGCTCTAATCTAAACTTGTTATCATGGTTGAATTATCGGCTGCCCCTCCCCCCACACACATTAATTTTGTTAGTCAGTCTCACTCAGATATCATATTAACAACTGCAAACATTTATCTCTACCCGATGTGGCAAAATAAGTAAAATTGCATGAAATGAGTTATAAAATTGCAGAATCTTTCTCTCCGCCCCATAACAAAATGTGTAGAATTACAGCAACTTTGCTTTAAAACTAGAAATGTTTCTCTCCGATGTCAATTTGGCCCCGTTATTTCTCTCCTAGGGTCCCCGGGGGGGACACGACACGCAGACCTGCGAGCAATTGAAGCCCCTCATAATGAGTTCAGATTTTTTGGGTGCCCCCCAACCCCATCAAAGTTGCCCCTCCCTGCATGACAATATCTATAAAGATTGATAATGTATTGATAATTTAACAACAGTGTCCTGGCATCTCTGAACCTGCCTGCGGCTCTGGAGGACCTGTCTGGAGATTCTATCCCACAATCCATTGTTGAGAAGGCCCGTGCCATCGTCCAGCAGGGGGGGCTGCTGAGCATAGAGCAGCTGATCAGAGATCTGCCTGAACTACTGACACGAAACAGAGAGATACTGGAGGAGGTAAACACACACACACACACTGTAAATATACACACACATACACTGTAAATATACACACACATACACTGTAAATATACACACACATACATACCTCCCTGAACTACTGACACGAAACCGAAAGATACTGGACGAAGTGCACGCGCGCCTTTATATACCCACCATGTGTGTGTGTGTTGTATAATGTGTGTGTTTTGTAGTCTCTGAAGATGCTGGGTGATGAGGAGTCGACAGACAGCGAGCTGAGATCCAAGTTCAGCCAACGCTGGAACAGAACTCCCTCTGGAGACCTCTACAAACCACTCAGAGCAGGTACACACACCTGTAGACCTCTAAAACCACTCAGAGCAGGTACACACACCTGTAGACCTCTACAAACCACTCAGAGCAGGTACACACACCTGTAGACCTCTACAAACCACTCAGAGCAGGTACACACACCTGTAGACCTCTACAAACCACTCAGAGCAGGTACACACACCTGTAGACCTCTAAAACCACTCAGAGCAGGTACACACACCTGTAGACCTCTACAAACCACTCAGAGCAGGTACACACACCTGTAGACCTCTACAAACCACTCAGAGCAGGTACACACACCTGTAGACCTCTACAAACCACTCAGAGCAGGTACACACACCTGTAGACCTCTACAAACCACTCAGAGCAGGTACACACACCTGTAGACCTCTACAAACCACTCAGAGCAGGTACACACACCTGGAGACCTCTACAAACCACTCAGAGCAGGTACACACACCTGTAGACCTCTATAAACCACTCAGAGCAGGTACACACACCTGTAGACCTCTACAAACCACTCAGAGCAGGTACACACCTGTAGACCTCTACAAACCACTCAGAGCAGGTACACACACCTGGAGACCTCTACAAACCACTCAGAGCAGGTACACACACCTGTAGACCTCTACAAACCACTCAGAGCAGGTACACACGCCTGTAGACCTCTATAAACCACTCAGAGCAGGTACACACACCTGTAGACCTCTATAAACCACTCAGAGCAGGTACACACACCTGTAGACCTCTACAAGCCACTCAGAGCAGGTACACACACCTGTAGACCTCTACAAACCACTCAGAGCAGGTACACACACCTGTAGACCTCTACAAACCACTCCGAGCAGGTACACACACCTGTAGACCTCTACAAACCACTCCGAGCGGGTACACACACCTGTAGACCTCTACAAACCACTCAGAGCAGGTACACACACCTGTAGACCTCTACAAACCACTCAGAGCAGGTACACACATCCAAAAATACCCATATTGTTAAATACTGATACGTGTGGTGTTGTGTAGCACTGATGTTATATGTTCCGTCACCCCTCCCTCTCCTCCCCCGGTCCAGAGGGGGGTAACTTCCGCAGTGTGCTGGACAAGGCAGTGCAGGCGGACCAGGTGGTCAGAGAGCGTTACAATACACACTGTGAGATGATCGCTCTGCTCTGTAAACCAGAGGCTGAACTCACCGCTGCCATACCATCAGCCAATCCTGTGAAGACACTGCAGGGCAGCGAGGTGAGAGAGTATGTGTGTATGCTAACCGTGTGTATTCTGTCCTTTACCTGTGTGTGTATATCCCCTCTCTCTGTGTGTGTGTGTGTGTGTGTGTATCCCCTCTCTCTGTGTGTGTGTGTGTGTGTGTATCCCCTCTCTCTGTGTGTGTGTGTGTGTGTGTGTGTATCCCCTCTCTCTGTGTGTGTGTGTGTGTGTGTGTGTGTGTGTGTGTGTGTGTATCCCCTCTCTCTGTGTGTGTGTGTGTGTGTGTGTGTGTGTGTATCCCCTCTCTCTGTGTGTGTGTGTGTGTATACCCTCTCTGTGTGTGTGTGTGTGTGTATATCCCCTATCTCTCTCTAGGTGTGTGTGTATCCCCTCTCTCTCTCTGTGTGTGTGTGTGTATCCCCTCTCTCTGTGTGTGTGTATCCCCTCTCTCTGTGTGTGTGTGTGTGTGTGTGTGTGTGTGTGTATCCCCTCTCTCTGTGTGTGTGTGTGTGTGTGTGTGTGTGTGTGTGTATCCCCTCTCTCTGTGTGTGTGTGTGTGTGTGTGTATCCCCTCTCTCTGTGTGTGTGTGTGTGTGTGTGTGTATCCCCTCTCTCTGTGTGTGTGTGTGTGTGTATCCCCTCTCTCTGTGTGTGTGTGTGTATCCCCTCTCTCTGTGTGTGTGTGTGTATCCCCTCTCTCTGTGTGTGTGTGTGTGTATCCCCTCTCTCTGTGTGTGTGTATACCCTCTCTGTGTGTGTGTGTGTGTGTATATCCCCTATCTCTCTCTAGGTGTGTGTGTATCCCCTCTCTCTCTAGGTGTGTGTATATCCCCTCTCTCTCTGTGTGTGTGTGTGTGTATCCCCTCTCTGTGTGTGTGTGTGTGTGTATACCCTCTCTCTAGGTGTGTGTGTGTGTGTGTGTGTATATCCCCTATCTCTCTCTAGGTGTGTGTGTGTGTGTGTTCTAACAGTATGTGTTCTCTCTCTCTAGGTGTGTGTGTGTATATCCCCTCTCTCTAGGTGTGTGTGTATATCCCCTCTCTCTGTGTGTGTGTGTGTGTATATCCCCTCTCTCTGTGTGTGTGTGTGTGTGTTCTAACAGTATGTGTTCTCTCTCTAGGTGTGTGTGTGTGTGTATATCCCCTCTCTCTCTCTGTGTGTGTGTGTGTGTTCTAACAGTATGTGTTCTCTCTCTAGGTGGTGAGTGTGTTGCGTTCCCAGCTGGCCCAGCTAGAGGAAGTGAAGAAGGAGAGGGAGGGGTTGGAGGTGGAGATTAAGGGTGTGGCCTTTGACATGTCCTCCAGCTTCCTGACGGCTCTGGCTCAGGACGGGGCCATCAATGAGGAGGCACTGTCAATGAGCCAGCTGGACCAATCATATGGCAGCTACAGCCAGAGGGTTCAGGCCAGCCTCCGTTCTCAGGAAGAACTGCTAGGCAAAGTGCAGGTACACACACACCTGATATATACACAAAGAAACACACACCTGATATATTTATATATATATATATATATATTACACACACACACACACACACACCTGATATATATATATATATATACAGTGGGGCAAAAAAGTATTTAGTCAGCCACCAATTGTGCAAGTTCTCCCACTTAAAAAGATGAGAGAGGCCTGTAATTTTCATCATAGGTACACTTCAACTATGACAGACAAAATGAGAAAAAAAATCCAGAAAATCACATTGTAGGATTTTAAATTTATTTATTTGCAAATTATGGTGGAAAATAAGTACTTGGTCAATAACAAAAGTTTATCTCAATACTTTGTTATATACCCTTATATACCCTGTTATAACGTTTTCTGTAAGTCTTCACAAGGTTTTCACACACTGTTGCTGGTATTTTGGCCCATTCCTCCATGCAGATCTCCTCTAGAGCAGAGATGTTTTGGGGCTGTTGCTTGGCAACACGAACTTTCAACTCCCTCCAAATATTTTCTATGGGGTTGAGATCTGGAGACTGGCTAGGCTACTCCAGGACCTTGAAATGCTTCTTACGAAGCCACTCCTTCGATGCCCGGGCGGTGTGTTTGGGATCATTGTCATGCTGAAAGACCCAGCCACGTTTCATCTTCAATGCCCTTGCTGATGGTAGGCTTTGTTACTCTGGTCCCAGCTCTCTGCAGGTCATTCACTAGGTCCCCCCATGTGGTTCAGGGATTTTTGCTCACCGTTCTTGTGATCATTTTGACCCCACGGGGTGAGATCTTGCGTGGTCTTGTATGTCTTCCATTTCCTAATAATTGCTCCCACAGTTGATTTCTTCAAACCAAGCTGCTTACCTATTGCAGATTCAGTCTTCCCAGCCTGGTGCAGGTCTACAATTTTGTTTCTGGTGTCCTTTGACAGCTCTTTGGTCTTGGCCATAGTGGAGTTTGGAGTGTGACTGTTTGAGGTTGTGGACAGGTGTCTTTTATACTGATAACAAGTTCAAAAGGTGCCATTAATACAGGTAATGAGTGGAGGACAGAGGAGCCTCTTAAAGAAGTTACAGGTCTGTGAGAGTCAGAAATCTTGCTTGTTTGTAGGTGACCAAATACTTATTTTCCACCATAGTTTGCAAATAAATTCATTAAAAATCCTACAATGTGATTTTTCTGGATTTTTTTCTTCTCATTTTGTCTGTCATAGTTGAAGTGTACCTATGATGAAAATTGCAGGCCTCTCATCTTTTTAAGTGGGAGAACTTGCACAATTGGTGGCTGACTAAATACTTCTTTGCCCCACTGTACACACACACACACACCTGATTATATACACACTTGCATACATACACCTGATTATAAACATATACACACACCTGATATATATACATATACACACACCTGATATATATACATACACACACACCTGATATATATACATACACACACACCTGATATATATACATACACACACACCTGATATATATACATACACACACACCTGATTATATATACATATACACACACCTGATTATATACATATACACACACACCTGATATATATACATATACACACACACCTGATATATATATATATACATATACACCTGATATATATACATAAACCTGATATATATACATACACACACATTCCCTTTATACTTCCTAAAAATAGATCCTTGTGGATTCTCTCCTTCCATCTCCAACTGTTGGATGTCTCCTCCCCCCCCAGGCGTCTCACCAGGAGTTCTCCAAGCTGAAGCAGTCCAACTCGGAGGCTAATGATCGTGAGGAGGTGTTGAAGAAGCTGGCCTCAGCCCACGACAGCTACGTAGAGATCACCAGCAACCTCCGAGAGGGCACCAAGGTAACTGTCGCCTAGGGCAGTGGCTCCCAAACTGTAGGGCTGTGCCCCCGGGGATGCGCCAGGGTCCCCACCCCCCCAAAAAAAAATATATACGGTACCAGTCAAAAGTTTGGACACTACTACTCATTAAAAGGTTTTTCTTTATTTTTTACTATTTTCTACATTGTTTAATAATAGTGAAGACATCAAAACTATGAAATAACACATATGGAAACATGTAGTAACCAAAAAAGTGTTAAACAAGTCAGAATATATATTAGATTCTTCAAAGTAGCCACCCTTTGCCTTGATGACAGCTTTGCACACACTTGGCATTCTCTCAACCACCTTCATGAGGTAGTCACCTGGAATGCTTTTCCAACAGTCTTGAAGGAGTTCCCACATATGCTGAGCACTTGTTGGTTGCTTTTCCTTCATTCTGTGGTCCAACTCATCCCAAACCATTTCAATTGGGTTGAGGTTGGGTGATTGTGGAGGCCAGGTCATCTGATGCAGTACTCCATTACTCTCCTCCTTCACTCCATCACTGTCCTTACATAGCCTGGAGGTGAGTTAGGTCATTGTTCTGTTCAAAAACAAATGATAGTCCCATTAAGCGCAAACCAGATGGGATGCATATCGCTGCAGAATGCTGTGGTAACCATGCTGATTAAGTGTGCTTTGAATTCTAAATAAATCACTGACAGTGTCACCAGCAAAGCACCATCACACCACCTCCTCCATGCTTCACGGTGGGAACCACACATGCAGAGATCATCCGTTCACCTACTCTGCATCTCACAAAGACACAACGGTTGGATCCAAAAATCTCAAATTTGGACTCATCAGAACAAAGGACAGATTTCCACTGGTCTAATGTCCATTGGTTGTGTTTCTTGGCCCAAGCAAATCTCGTCTTCTTATTGGTGTCCTTTAGTAGTGGTTTCTCTGCAGCAATTCAATCATGAAGGCCTGATTCAAATCAAATCAAATTTGTCACATACACATGGTTAGCAGATGTTAATGCGAGTGTAGCGAAATGCTTGTGCTTCTAGTTCCGACAATGCAGTAATAACCAACAAGTAATCTAGCTAACAATTCCAAAACTACTACCTTACAGACACAAGTGTAAGGGGATAAAGAATATGTACATAAAGATATACGAGTGAGTGATGGTACAGAACGGCATTGGCAAGATACAGTAGATGGTATTGAGTGCAGTATATACATATGAGATGAGTATGTAAACAAAGTGGCATAGTTAAAGTGGCTAGTGATACATGTATTACATAAAGATGCAGTAGATGATATAGTGTACAGTATATACATATACATATGAGATGAATAATGTAGGTTATGTAAACATTTATATTAGGTAGCATTGTTTAAAGTGGCTAGTGATATATTTTACATCATTTCCCATCAATTCCCATTATTAAAGTGGCTGGAGTTGAGTCAGTGTCAGTGTCAGTGTGTTGGCAGCAGCCACTCAATGTTAGTGGTGGCTGTTTAACAGTCTGATGGCCTTGAGATAGAAGCTGTTTTTCAGTCTCTCGGTCCCAGCTTTGATGCACCTGTACTGACATCGCCTTCTGGATGATAGTGGGGTGAACAGGCAGTGTCTCGGGTGGTTGCTGTCCTTGATGATCTTTATGACCTTCCTGTGACATCGGGTGGTGTAGGTGTCCTGGAGGGCAGGTAGTTTGCCCCCGGTGATGCGTTGTGCAGACCTCACTACCCTCTGGAGAGACTTACGGTTGTGGGCGGAGCAGTTGCCGTACCAGGCGGTGATACAGCCCGACAGGATGCTCTCGATTGTGCATCTGTAGAAGTTTGTGAGTGCTTTTGGTGACAAGCTGAATTTCTTCAGCCTCCTGAGGTTGAAGAGGCGCTGCTGCGCCTTCTTCACGATGCTGTCTGTGTGGGTGGACCAATTCAGTTTGTCTGTGATGTGTACGCCGAGGAACTTAAAACTTACTACCCTCTCCACTACTGTTCCATCAATGTGGATAGGGGGGTGCTCCCTCTGCTGTTTCCTGAAGTCCACAATCATCTCCTTAGTTTTGTTGACGTTGAGGTTATTTTCCTGACACCACACTCCGAGGGCCCTCACCTCCTCCCTGTAGGCCGTCTCGTCGTTGTTGGTAATCAAGCCTACCACTGTAGTGTCGTCTGCAAACTTGATGATTGAGTTGGAGGCGTGCATGGCCTAGCAGTCGTGAGTGAACAGGGAGTACAGGAGAGGGCTGAGAACGCACCCTTGTGGGGCCCCAGTGTTGAGGATCAGCGGGGTGGAGATGTTGCTTCCTATCCTCACCACCTGGGGGCGGCCCGTCAGGAAGTCCAGTACCCAGTTGCACAGGGCGGGGTCGAGACCCAGGGGCTTGAGCTTAATGACGAGCTTGGAGGGCACTAGGAAACTGATTCACACAGTCTCCTCTGAACAGTTGATGTTGAGATGTGTCTGTTACTTAAACTCTGAAACATTTATTTGGACTAGAATTTGAGGCTGGTAACTCTAACGACCGTATCCTCCAGCAGAGGTAACCTCTAACGACCGTATCCTCCAGCAGAGGTAACCTCTAACGACCGTATCCTCCAGCAGAGGTAACCTCTAACGACCGTATCCTCCAGCAGAGGTAACCTCTAACGACCGTATCCTCCAGCAGAGGTAACCTCTAACGACCGTATCCTCCAGCAGAGGTAACCTCTAACGACCGTATCCTCCAGCAGAGGTAACCTCTAACGACCGTATCCTCCAGCAGAGGTAACCTCTAACGGCCGTATCCTCCAGCAGAGGTAACCTCTAACGGCCGTATCCTCCAGCAGAGGTAACCTCTAACGGCCGTATCCTCCAGCAGAGGTAACCTCTAACGGCCGTATCCTCCAGCAGAGGTAACCTCTAACGGCCGTATCCTCCAGCAGAGGTAACCTCTAACGGCCGTATCCTCCAGCAGAGGTAACCTCTAACGGCCGTATCCTCCAGCAGAGGTAACCTCTAACGGCCGTATCCTCCAGCAGAGGTAACCTCTAACGGCCGTATCCTCCAGCAGAGGTAACCTCTAACGGCCGTATCCTCCAGCAGAGGTAACCTCTAACGGCCGTATCCTCCAGCAGAGGTAACCTCTAACGGCCGTATCCTCCAGCAGAGGTAACCTCTAACGGCCGTATCCTCCAGCAGAGGTAACCTCTAACGGCCGTATCCTCCAGCAGAGGTAACCTCTAACGGCCGTATCCTCCAGCAGAGGTAACCTCTAACGGCCGTATCCTCCAGCAGAGGTTAGGGTAACCTCTAACGGCCGTATCCTCCAGCAGAGGTAACCTCTAACGGCCGTATCCTCCAGCAGAGGTAACCTCTAACGGCCGTATCCTCCAGCAGAGGTAACCTCTAACGGCCGTATCCTCCAGCAGAGGTAACCTCTAACGGCCGTATCCTCCAGCAGAGGTAACCTCTAACGGCCGTATCCTCCAGCAGAGGTAACCTCTAACGGCCGTATCCTCCAGCAGAGGTAACCTCTAACGGCCGTATCCTCCAGCAGAGGTAACCTCTAACGGCCGTATCCTCCAGCAGAGGTAACCTCTAACGGCCGTATCCTCCAGCAGAGGTAACCTCTAACGGCCGTATCCTCCAGCAGAGGTAACCTCTAACGGCCGTATCCTCCAGCAGAGGTAACCTCTAACGGCCGTATCCTCCAGCAGAGGTAACCTCTAACGGCCGTATCCTCCAGCAGAGGTAACCTCTAACGGCCGTATCCTCCGCAGCAGAGGTAACCTCTAACGGCCGTATCCTCCGCAGCAGAGGTAACCTCTAACGGCCGTATCCTCCGCAGCAGAGGTAACCTCTAACGGCCGTATCCTCCGCAGCAGAGGTAACCTCTAACGGCCGTATCCTCCGCAGCAGAGGTAACCTCTAACGGCCGTATCCTCCGCAGCAGAGGTAACCTCTAACGGCCGTATCCTCCGCAGCAGAGGTAACCTCTAACGGCCGTATCCTCCGCAGCAGAGGTAACCTCTAACGGCCGTATCCTCCGCAGCAGAGGTAACCTCTAACGGCCGTATCCTCCGCAGCAGAGGTAACCTCTAACGGCCGTATCCTCCGCAGCAGAGGTAACCTCTAACGGCCGTATCCTCCGCAGCAGAGGTAACCTCTAACGGCCGTATCCTCCGCAGCAGAGGTAACCTCTAACGGCCGTATCCTCCGCAGCAGAGGTAACCTCTAACGGCCGTATCCTCCGCAGCAGAGGTAACCTCTAACGGCCGTATCCTCCGCAGCGGCCGTATCCTCCGCAGCAGAGGTAACCTCTAACGGCCGTATCCTCCGCAGCAGAGGTAACCTCTAACGGCCGTATCCTCCGCAGCAGAGGTAACCTCTAACGGCCGTATCCTCCGCAGCAGAGGTAACCTCTAACGGCCGTATCCTCCGCAGCAGAGGTAACCTCTAACGGCCGTATCCTCCGCAGCAGAGGTAACTCTGGGTCTTCCTGTCCTGTAGCGGTCCTCATGAGACAGTTTCATCGTGATGGTTTTCACGACTGCGCTAAAAGAATCTTTCAAAGTTCTTGACATTTTCCGGATTGACTGAACTTCATGTCTTAAAGTACTGATGGACTGTTGTTTCTCTTTGCTTATTTGAGCTGAGCTTGCCATAATATGGACTTGGTATTTTACCCCCGCCCCCCCCCCCCACCACACACACACACACCTTGTCACAACACAACTGATTGGTTCAAATGCATTAAGAAGGAAAGAAATTCCACAAATTATCTTATAACAAGGCACACCTGTTAATTGAAATGCATTCCTGGTGACTACCTCATGAAGCTGGTTGAGAGAATGCCAAGAGTGTGCAAAGCTGTCATCAAGGCAAAGGGTGGCTACTTTGAAGAATCTCAAATATAAAACACATTTAGATTTGTTTTACACTTTGTTGGTTACTACATGATTCCATATGTGTTATTTCATAGTTTTGATGTCTTCACTATTATTCTACAATGTGTGTCCAAATTTGTGTGTGTGTTTAAAGGAACTCAGTCCGGCTTTAAATGTACTCAGTTGTAATAGTAGAACACACAAGGTGACATTACTAAACTGACATTACTAAACTGGGTTGTAATAGTAGAATATACAAGGTGACATTACTAAACTGACATTACTAAACTGGGTTGTAATAGTAGAATGTACAAGGTGACATTACTAAACTGGGTTGTAATAGTAGAATATACAAGGTGACATTACTAAACTGACATTACTAAACTAGGTTGTAATAGTAGAATGTACAAGGTGACATTACTAAACTAGGTTGTAATAGTAGAATATACAAGGTGACATTACTAAACTGGGTTGTAATAGTAGAATGTACAAGGTGACATTACTAAACTGGGTTGTAATAGTAGAATATACAAGGTGACATTACTAAACTGGGTTGTAATAGTAGAATGTACAAGGTGACATTACTAAACTGGGTTGTAATAGTAGAATGTACAAGGTGACACAAGGGAACGGCAGGAATGGTTGTCTCTAAGGAACGGCAGGAATGGTTGTCTCTAAGGAACGGCAGGAATGGTTGTCTCTAAGGAACGGCAGGAATGGTTGTCTCTAAGGAACAAGAGGGTTGTCTCTAAGGAACAAGAGGGTTGTCTCTAAGGAACAAGAGGGTTGTCTCTAAGGAACAAGAGGGTTGTCTCTAAGGAACAAGAGGGTTGTCTCTAAGGAACAAGAGGGTTGTCTCTAAGGAACAAGAGGGTTGTCTCTAAGGAACAAGAGGGTTGTCTCTAAGGAACAAGAGGGTTGTCTCTAGGACTCTCTCTCCCAACAATACACAATAACAATGGTTGTTGGCCCGGAAAAGCAACTGATTCGATTTGATAAGAGCTTGATGATTAATTGACTTGTCTTGAACCAGGTTTCAATCCAACCATTTCAATGTGGATTAATTACCTGACTCAATTTTTTTTTTAACTCAAGCCGAGCCTTATGGAAATCGTACGTCTAAGATTTCCCAATGTCATGTATATATTTTTTAAATAAGCTAGACAAGGGTGGATAATTTTTTTTGGTGCGGTGGGTACACATTATTGATGAAATGACCATGTCTAGGTGGACATGTAGTCAGGCCACGATATGTTACGTTGTACTACCCCCCACGATGTTGGGAAGCGGAGTTTATAAGGTATTAGTTGTATGAACTTCGTAACTTATTTTTGAAACTTCATAATAACTGATGACGGTTGAGGTGATGAGCTTCGTGCAAATTTCCAATAAATATTGAGGTTCATATTTGAATGTTGGTGACGGTGCTTGGCTGACACGTTTAAAAAAATATATATAAAAATAATAATGGTCTTGCTCTTATCCATATCTAATATAACCCTGTCCATTTTATCAGCAAACTGTTTGAAGTAATGCACCAAAACCGGGCAAGGGTGTCATTTATCTCAACAGTTTGAGACAAAATCCTCGGTAGAGTTGAAAATGTAACGGAAACGCATTGAAGTTCTGCTTTTTATTCGCTACGTGGAAACGTAACAGCGGAAGAGCTTTAATGTGTCATCATCACGCACAGATTTCCTTTTAACAAGCAGTTTCGATGGAAACAACTCTGGTTGGAAAATGCAGATTTTTTAATTAAAAAGAAAAATATTCACATGAAAATCTTTTGCTATTGGATGGAAACCTAGTTTATCAGTCTGACCAATCACTTTCTTTCTCTCTCTGTAGTTCTACAACGACCTCACAGAGATCCTGCTGAAGTTCCAGAACAAGTGCAGTGACATTGTCTTCGCGCGCAAGACAGAACGGGACGAACTGCTCAAGTGTGTGGTGGTGATGTCGTCTCTGTGATGATGATGATGATGATGCATCAATTGTTATATTTGTAATAATCAAAGTATTGTCTTATTAGTGAAATATCATTGATTACATCATTGGTTTTCTGTGATTGGTGATCAAATCAAATTATTGGTCACATGCGCTGATTACAACAGGTGTAGACTCTACAGTGAAATGCTTAATTACGAGCCCAGTGCAGAGTTAAACAAATATATTTAAAAAAATATTTTAATAAGACAAATATTTGCTAAAAAAGAAAATGGAAAATGGTAACACAAACAATCCTATATACGAGGAGCACCGGTATCTGAGGCAATGTGCAGGGGTACGAGGTAGTTGAGGTAATACAGTATGTGAAAGCGACTAGGCTATCGAGACAGATAAACAGACTAGCAGCAGCATGAGTGTGTGGGTAGAGTCTGGAGAGTGTGTGGGTAGAGTCTGGAGAGTGTGTGGGTAGAGTCTGGAGAGTGTGTGGGTAGAGTCTGGAGAGTGTGTGGGTAGAGTCTGGAGAGTGTGTGGGTAGAGTCTGGAGAGTGTGTGGGTAGAGTCTGGGGAGTGTGTGGGTAGAGTCTGGGGAGTGTGTGTGGGTAGAGTCTGGGGAGTGTGTGTGGGTGGAGTGTGGGGAGTGTGTGTGGGTGGGGAGTGTGGGGAGTGTGTGTGGGTGGGAAGTGTGGGTGGGTGGAGTGTGGGGAGTGTGTGGGTGGAGTGTGGGGAGTGTGTGGGTAGAGTGTGGGGAGTGTGTGGGTAGAGTCTGGGGAGTGTGTGGGTAGAGTCTGGGGAGTGTGTGTGGGGAGTGTGTGTGTGGGGAGTGTGTGGGTGGAGTGTGGGGAGTGTGTGGGTAGAGTGTGGGGAGTGTGTGGGTAGAGTCTGGGGAGTGTGTGGGTAGAGTCTGGGGAGTGTGTGTGGGGAGTGTGTGTGTGGGGAGTGTGTGTGGGTGGAGTGTGGGGAGTGTGTGTGGGTGGAGTGTGGGGAGAGTGTGTGGGTGGAGTGTGGGGAGTGTGTGGGTAGAGTGTGGGGAGAGTGTGTGGGTAGAGTCTGGGGAGTGTGTGGGTAGAGTCTGGGGAGTGTGTGGGTAGAGTCTGGGGAGTGTGTGTGGGGAGTGTGTGTGGGTGGAGTGTGGGGAGTGTGTGTGGGTGGAGTGTGGGGAGTGTGTGGGTGGAGTGTGGGTAGAGTCTGGGGAGTGTGTGTGTGGGTGGAGTGTGGGGAGTGTGTGTGGGTGGAGTGTGGGGAGTGTGTGTGGGTGGAGTGTGGGGAGTGTGTGGGTAGAGTGTGGGAGTGTGTGGGTAGAGTGTGGGGAGTGTGTGGGTAGAGTGTGGGGAGTGTGTGGGTAGAGTGTGGGGAGTGTGTGGGTAGAGTGTGGGGAGTGTGTGGGTAGAGTGTGGGGAGTGTGTGGGTAGAGTGTGGGGAGTGTGTGGGTAGAGTGTGGGGAGTGTGTGGGTAGAGTGTGGGGAGTGTGTGGGTAGAGTGTGGGGAGTGTGTGGGTAGAGTGTGGGGAGTGTGTGGGTAGAGTGTGGGGAGTGTGTGGGTAGAGTGTGGGGAGTGTGTGGGTAGAGTGTGGGGAGTGTGTGGGTAGAGTGTGGGGAGTGTGTGGGTAGAGTGTGGGGAGTGTGTGGGTAGAGTGTGGGGAGTGTGTGGGTAGAGTGTGGGGAGTGTGTGGGTAGAGTGTGGGGAGTGTGTGGGTAGAGTGTGGGGAGTGTGTGGGTAGAGTGTGGGGAGTGTGTGGGTAGAGTGTGGGAGTGTGTGGGTAGAGTGTGGGGAGTGTGTGGGTAGAGTGTGGGGAGTGTGTGGGGTAGAGTGTGGGAGTGTGGTAGAGTGTGGGAGTGTGGGGTAGAGTGTGGGGAGTGTGTGGGTAGAGTGTGGGGAGTGTGTGGGTAGAGTGTGGGGAGTGTGTGGGTAGAGTGTGGGGAGTGTGTGGGTAGAGTGTGGGGAGTGTGTGGGTAGAGTGTGGGGAGTGTGTGGGTAGAGTGTGGGGAGTGTGTGGGTGGAGTGTGGGGAGTGTGTGGGTAGAGTCTGGGGAGTGTGTGTGTGTGGGTGGAGTGTGGGGAGTGTGTGGGTAGAGTCTGGGGAGTGTGTGGGTAGAGTCTGGGGAGTGTGTGGGGGAGTGTGTGGGTAGAGTCTGGGGAGTGTGTGGGGAGTGTGTGGGTAGAGTCTGGGGAGTGTGTGGGTAGAGTCTGGGGAGTGTGTGGGTAGAGTCTGGGGAGTGTGTGGGTGGAGTGTGGGGAGTGTGTGGGTAGAGTCTGGGGAGTGTGTGGGGAGTGTGTGGGTAGAGTCTGGGGAGTGTGTGGGTGGAGTGTGGGGAGTGTGTGGGTAGAGTCTGGGGAGTGTGTGGGGAGTGTGTGGGTAGAGTCTGGGGAGTGTGTGGGTAGAGTCTGGGGAGTGTGTGGGTAGAGTCTGGGGAGTGTGTGGGGAGTGTGTGGGTAGAGTCTGGGGAGTGTGTGGGGAGTGTGTGGGTAGAGTCTGGGGAGTGTGTGGGGAGTGTGTGGGTAGAGTCTGGGGAGTGTGGGGAGTGTCTGGGGAGTGTGTGGGTAGAGTGTGGGGAGTGTGTGGGTAGTGTCTGGGGAGTGTGTGGGTGGAGTGTGTGGGTAGAGTCTGGGGAGTGTGTGGGGAGTGTGTGGGTAGAGTCTGGGGAGTGTGTGGGGAGTGTGTGGGTAGAGTCTGGGGAGTGTGTGGGTAGAGTCTGGGGAGTGTGTGGGGAGTGTGTGGGTAGAGTCTGGGGAGTGTATAGCCCTTCGTACATCAGCTGATATCTCAAAGTGCTGTACAGAAACCCAGCCTAAAACCCCAAACAGCAAGCAATGCAGGTGTAGAAGCACCTAACTACAACTAACGTATAGATACACAATAAAGGAGGTCAATGTGAGTTGGTAGCCATTTGATTAACTTGTCTTGGGGGGTGATTCATGTGCACAAGAAGGGACTGTGACTATCAACTGATGTGGTTGCCGTGGTGACCGCCGACTGACATTGCTGTTGTTGTGGTTACCCACCCAGGGACTTGCAGCAGAGCATCGCCAGGGAGCCCAGCGCCCCGTCCTTTAATGTCCCCGCCTACCAGACTAACCCTGCTCCCACTGCCGCCGACCCAACCCCTGCTCCCAGGACTGTCTTTGTAAGTAGCCAATCATCGATGGGCAGGTGGGAGGAGCGAATCAGAGGGCAGCTCTGTACCAAAGAGGTGACTCCATTAAGGGACAGATGGAAATGTACTGGGGGGGAGTGGTCAGAAATAGGGGTGGGTTGTTTAAAAAAATGGTTCACCGTTTTTTAAAAGTTTTTTTAAATTCTGGTTTACAGAATCCTTTTTTTAAAGATGTTGTATTTTATTCTACCCCATTTTTCTCCAATTACGATCTTGTCTCATCGCTGCAACCCCTCAACGGGGTCGGGAGAGGCGAAGGTCGAGTCCTGCATCCTCTGAAACATGACCTGCCAAACCGCGCTTCTTAACACCCACCCACTTAACCGTTCAACTGACGACCGAAGTCCAGCTGCAGGTGCCCGGACCCCGCCACCAGGAGTCGCAAGAGCCAAGTAAAGCCCCCCGCCCCCCCCAGCTAAACCCCCCCCCCCCCCCCCCAGCCAAACACCCCCCTAACCATTGTGCACCGCAATCGTTCCTGGCTGGTTGTGACACAGCCTGAGATCGAACCCGGGTCTGTAGTGCTGCCGTAGACTGCTGCTCCACTCTGGAGGCTACATTCGCTCTTCTGCTCGTATTTTCCCTATAAACATTGGTTTGACTTACACTACCAGTCAAGAGTTTGGACACACCTCCTCATTCAAGGGTTTTTCTTTATTTTTACTATTTTCTACATTGTAGAATAATGCTGAAGATATCAAAAAGACGAACTCATCCCAAACCATCTCAATTGGGTTGAGGTCGGGTGATTGTGGAGGCCAGGTCATCTGATGCAGTACTCATCACTCTCCTTCTTGGTCAAATAGCCCTTACAAACCTGGGAGGTGTGTTGGGTCATTGTCCTGTTGAAAAACAAATGATTGTCCCAATAAGTGCAAACCAGATGGGATGGCGTATCACTGCAGAATGCTGTGGTAGCCATGCTGGTTAAGTGTGCCTTATATTCTAAATAAATCAGACAGTGTCACCAGCAAAGCACCATCACACCACCTCCTCCATGCTTCATGGTGGGAACCACACACCTCCTCCATGCTTCATGGTGGGAACCACACACCTCCTCCATGCTTCATGGTGGGAACCACACACCTCCTCCATGCTTCACGGTGGGAACCACACATGCGGAGATCATCCGTTCACCTACTCTGCGTCTCACAAAGACACGAAGGTTGGAACCAAAATCAGACCAAAGGACAGATTTTCACCAGTCTGAATTTGTTAAATATATATATTTTTTTAACTTGGCAAGTCGGTTGAGAACAAAATCTTATTTACAATGACGACCCATCCAAACCAATTTTGCGCCGCCCTATCTGACTCCCAATCACGGCCGGCTGTGATACAGCCTGAAATCTACCCGGAGTCTGTAGAGACGCCTCTAGCACTGAGATGCAGTGCCTTAGACCGCTGCGCCACTCGGGAGCTCTGGTTCTTTTGACTGGTACTGTATGTTAAAGGTCAATTGAAGATGTTTTTTTATCTCAATATCAAATCATTTCTGGTTAACAATTAAGTACCTGACTGTCATTGTTTTCAAAAATAGCTTCTTTGCAAAGAGCAATTTCTCAAGCAGAAATGTTGCTAGGCCGGCCTGCAAGTGGGGACGGGAAAACTGAAAACTGGCTGTTATTGGCAGAGAGGTTTGGAACTCTTTCTTATTGGTCTATTGAATAATTTACACCAGGCAGGCCAAAACTCCATCCCACCAAAACAGGCTGAAGTTTCAGGCGGTCTTTTCAAACGGCTCTTACACTAAAAGGATATCATAGTTTTCTGAATTTCACGGTATGATTCCAACCTCATAGGAAATAAACTCAGCAAAAAAAGAAACATCCCCCTTTCAGGACCCTGTCTTTCAAAGATCATTTGTGAAAATCCAAATAACTTCACAGATCTGCATTGTAAAGGGTTTAAACACTGTTTCCCATGCTTGTTCAATGAACCATAAACAATGAATGAACGGTCATTAAGACACTAACTGCTTACAGACGGGAGGCAATTGATGTCACAGTTATGAAAACTTGACACTAAAGAGGCCTTTCTACTGACTCTGAAAAAAACAAAAAAAAAGATGCCCAAGTTACCTGCTCATCTGCCTGAAGGTGCATTAGGCATGCTGCAAGGAGGCATGAGGACTGCAGATGTGGCCAGGGCAATAAATTGCATTGTCCGTTCTGTGAGGCGCCTAAGACAGCGCTACAGGGAGACGGGACGGACAGCTGATCATCCTCACAGTGGCAGACCACGTGTAACAACACCTGCACAGGATCGGGACAGGTACAGGATGGCAATAACAACTGCCCGATTTACACCAGGAACACACAATCCCTCCATCAGTGCTCAGTCTCTCCGCAATAGGCTGAGAGAGGCTGGACTGAGGGCTTGTAGGCCTGTTGTAAGGCAGGTCCTCACCAGACATCACCGGCAACCACGTCGCCCATGGGCACAAACCCACCATCGCTGGACCAGACAGGATTGGCAAAAAGTGCTCTTCACTGACGAGTCGTGGTTTTTTCTCACCAGGGTGATGGTCGGATTCGGGTTTATCGTCGAAGGAATGAGCGTTACACTGAGGCCTGTACTCTGGAGCGGGATCAATTTGGAGGTGGAGGGTCCGTCATGGTCTGGAGCATCATCGGACTCAGCTAGTTGTCATTGCAGGCATTCTCAATGCTGTGGGTTACAGGGAATACATCCTCCTCACTCATGTGGTACCCTTCCTGCAGGCTCATCCTGACATGACCCTCCAGCATGACAATGCCACCAGCCATACTGCTCGTTCTGTGCGTGATTTCCTGCAAGACAGAAATCTTGGTGTTCTGTCATGGCCAGCGAAGAGCCCAGATCTCAATCCCATTGAGCACGTCTGGGACCTGTTGGATCGTAGGGTGAGGGATAGGGCCATTCCCCCCCAGAAATGTCCGGGAACTTGCAGGTGCCTTGGTGGAAGAGTGGGGTAACATCTCACAGCAAGAACTGGCAAATCTGGTGCAGTCCATGAGGAGGAGATTCACTGCAGTACTTAATGCAACTGGTGGCCACACCAGATACTGGCTGTTACTTTTGATTTTCACCCCCCCTTTGTTCAGGGACACATTATTCCATTTCTGTTAGTCACATGTCTGTGGAACTTGTTCAGTTTATGTCTCAGTTGTTGAATCTTGTTATGTTCATACAAATATTTACACATGTTAAGTTTGCTGAAAATAAACGCAGTTGACAGTGAGAGGACGATTATTTTTTGAGTTTATATGTAAAACACCAAGGCAGCAGATATGTTTTTGCTGGACCCCAGGAAGAGTAAGGCAGTAATATACATTATAATACCATTTTGAAACATATTACATATGTTTTACAACAGTTTTCATAATACAATGTGGCCCCACGGCCACTACTCTACTACAACACTATCCAGGTGTGTGTTATGTGTGTTTACAGCGTGTGTGTGTGTGTGTGTGTGTGTGTGTTGTACCTCCCTGTTCCATAAGGTGCATTTTGATCTGTTTTTTAAGTCTTAATATACTGCTTGTGTGAGTTACCTGATGTAGAATAGATTTCCCTGTAGTCATGGTTCTATGTAGTCCTGTGCGCCTCCCATAGTCTGTTCTTGACTTGGTGATTGTGAAGATACCTCTGGTAACATGTCTTGTTGGGTTTGCATGGGGGACTGAGCTGTGTGCCAGTAGTTTAAACAGAGACCTCTGGTAACATGTCTTGTTGGGTTTGCATTGGGGACTGAGCTGTGTGCCAGTAGTTTAAACAGAGACCTCTGGTAACATGTCTTGTTGGGTTTGCATGGGGGACTGAGCTGTGTGCCAGTAGTTTAAACAGAGACCTCTGGTAACATGTCTTGTTGGGTTTGCATTGGGGACTGAGCTGTGTGCCAGTAGTTTAAACAGAGACCTCTGGTAACATGTCTTGTTGGGTTTGCATGGGGGACTGAGCTGTGTGCCAGTAGTTTAAACAGAGACCTCTGGTAACATGTCTTGTTGGGTTTGCATTGGGGACTGAGCTGTGTGCCAGTAGTTTAAACAGAGACCTCTGGTAACATGTCTTGTTGGGTTTGCATGGGGGACTGAGCTGTGTGCCAGTAGTTTAAACAGAGACCTCTGGTAACATGTCTTGTTGGGTTTGCATGGGGGACTGAGCTGTGTGCCAGTAGTTTAAACAGAGACCTCTGGTAACATGTCTTGTTGGGTTTGCATGGGGGACTGAGCTGTGTGCCAGTAGTTTAAACAGAGACCTCTGGTAACATGTCTTGTTGGGTTTGCATGGGGGACTGAGCTGTGTGCCAGTAGTTTAAACAGAGACCTCTGGTAACATGTCTTGTTGGGTTTGCATGGGGGACTGAGCTGTGTGCCAGTAGTTTAAACAGAGACCTCTGGTAACATGTCTTGTTGGGTTTGCATGGGGGACTGAGCTGTGTGCCAGTAGTTTAAACAGAGACCTCTGGTAACATGTCTTGTTGGGTTTGCATGGGGGACTGAGCTGTGTGCCAGTAGTTTAAACAGAGACCTCTGGTAACATGTCTTGTTGGGTTTGCATGGGGGACTGAGCTGTGTGCCAGTAGTTTAAACAGAGACCTCTGGTAACATGTCTTGTTGGGTTTGCATGGGGGACTGAGCTGTGTGCCAGTAGTTTAAACAGAGACCTCTGGTAACATGTCTTGTTGGGTTTGCATGGGGGACTGAGCTGTGTGCCAGTAGTTTAAACAGAGACCTCTGGTAACATGTCTTGTTGGGTTTGCATGGGGGACTGAGCTGTGTGCCAGTAGTTTAAACAGAGACCTCTGGTAACATGTCTTGTTGGGTTTGCATGGGGGACTGAGCTGTGTGCCAGTAGTTTAAACAGAGACCTCTGGTAACATGTCTTGTTGGGTTTGCATGGGGGACTGAGCTGTGTGCCAGTAGTTTAAACAGAGACCTCTGGTAACATGTCTTGTTGGGTTTGCATGGGGGACTGAGCTGTGTGCCAGTAGTTTAAACAGAGACCTCTGGTAACATGTCTTGTTGGGTTTGCATGGGGGACTGAGCTGTGTGCCAGTAGTTTAAACAGAGACCTCTGGTAACATGTCTTGTTGGGTTTGCATGGGGGACTGAGCTGTGTGCCAGTAGTTTAAACAGAGACCTCTGGTAACATGTCTTGTTGGGTTTGCATGGGGGACTGAGCTGTGTGCCAGTAGTTTAAACAGAGACCTCTGGTAACATGTCTTGTTGGGTTTGCATGGGGGACTGAGCTGTGTGCCAGTAGTTTAAACAGAGACCTCTGGTAACATGTCTTGTTGGGTTTGCATGGGGGACTGAGCTGTGTGCCAGTAGTTTAAACAGAGACCTCTGGTAACATGTCTTGTTGGGTTTGCATGGGGGACTGAGCTGTGTGCCAGTAGTTTAAACAGAGACCTCTGGTAACATGTCTTGTTGGGTTTGCATGGGGGACTGAGCTGTGTGCCAGTAGTTTAAACAGAGACCTCTGGTAACATGTCTTGTTGGGTTTGCATGGGGGACTGAGCTGTGTGCCAGTAGTTTAAACAGAGACCTCTGGTAACATGTCTTGTTGGGTTTGCATGGGGGACTGAGCTGTGTGCCAGTAGTTTAAACAGAGACCTCTGGTAACATGTCTTGTTGGGTTTGCATGGGGGACTGAGCTGTGTGCCAGTAGTTTAAACAGAGACCTCTGGTAACATGTCTTGTTGGGTTTGCATGGGGGACTGAGCTGTGTGCCAGTAGTTTAAACAGAGACCTCTGGTAACATGTCTTGTTGGGTTTGCATGGGGGACTGAGCTGTGTGCCAGTAGTTTAAACAGAGACCTCTGGTAACATGTCTTGTTGGGTTTGCATGGGGGACTGAGCTGTGTGCCAGTAGTTTAAACAGAGACCTCTGGTAACATGTCTTGTTGGGTTTGCATGGGGGACTGAGCTGTGTGCCAGTAGTTTAAACAGAGACCTCTGGTAACATGTCTTGTTGGGTTTGCATTGGGGACTGAGCTGTGTGCCAGTAGTTTAAACAGAGACCTCTGGTAACATGTCTTGTTGGGTTTGCATGGGGGACTGAGCTGTGCAGTTTAAACAGAGACCTCTGGTAACATGTCTTGTTGGGTTTGCATGGGGGACTGAGCTGTGTGCCAGTAGTTTAAACAGAGACCTCTGGTAACATGTCTTGTTGGGTTTGCATGGGGGACTGAGCTGTGTGCCAGTAGTTTAAACAGAGACCTCTGGTAACATGTCTTGTTGGGTTTGCATGGGGGACTGAGCTGTGCAGTTTAAACAGAGACCTCTGGTAACATGTCTTGTTGGGTTTGCATTGGGGACTGAGCTGTGTGCCAGTAGTTTAAACAGAGACCTCTGGTAACATGTCTTGTTGGGTTTGCATGGGGGACTGAGCTGTGCAGTTTAAACAGAGACCTCTGGTAACATGTCTTGTTGGGTTTGCATGGGGGACTGAGCTGTGTGCCAGTAGTTTAAACAGAGACCTCTGGTAACATGTCTTGTTGGGTTTGCATGGGGGACTGAGCTGTGTGCCAGTAGTTTAAACAGAGACCTCTGGTAACATGTCTTGTTGGGTTTGCATGGGGGACTGAGCTGTGCAGTTTAAACAGCTCTGTTTTAAGAATGTTTCCACTTGATAACAAACAAAACAAAAAGTTTGTCTACCTTCTCAAGGAAAACACGTTGGAAAATTCAAACCTATATTTTATGGAGAAGACATGTTTTTGAACAATGTGCCATGCTGCCTTGTTGACCATATGACCAGGCAGCACAGATGACTGATGGATTTGATCAGGCTGCTCCTCTTCACCGGTCCACACCGGTTCAGCCTAATCAAACTGGCTCAAATACGACCGAGATAAACAGGACTGTAATGTTGTCTCTTATTGTGAAAATATAATTTTTCAAGTGATCAATAAATGAAATGTTTATCAGTGTTTACTAGTTATCTATTTCTTTTTTATTGATCTCTGATTTTCCCTTTCCCGTTCCCAGCAGCCTCAGCAGCCCCAGGTGAAGGCCCAGCCCCCCCAGCGGCCCCCTCCCCCTGCCTTCACCCCCCAGGCCGCCTCCGCACCTGGTAACCCTCCAGACAACCAGCCTCAACCAGGAAACCCCCCACCCATGGCCCCTCCCTCACAGGCACAGGGACCGCCTTACCCCACCTACCAGGGATACCCAGGGTGAATCAATCAATACCTTTATTGTCCCAGTCGGCAGACTGTGTGAGAGTTGCACAACTGTTATCCGTCCGTTGTTCTAGTCACACTTCCATTGCTGTTCTCTCTCCCCCCCCTCTCTCCTAACTCTGTCTCTCTCCTAACTCTGTCTCTCTCCTAACGCTGTCTCTCTCCTAACTCTGTCTCTCTCCTAACTCTGTCTCTCTCCTAACTCTGTCTCTCTCCTAACTCTGTCTCTCTCCTAACTCTGTCTCTCTCCTAACTCTCTCTCTCTGTCTCTCCTAACTCTCTCTCTCTGTCTCTCCTAACTCTCTCTCTCTGTCTCTCCTAACTCTCTCTCTCTGTCTCTCCTAACTCTCTCTCTCTGTCTCTCCTAACTCTCTCTCTCTGTCTCTCCTAACTCTCTCTCTCTGTCTCTCCTAACTCTCTCTCTCTGTCTCTCCTAACTCTCTCTCTCTGTCTCTCCTAACTCTCTCTCTCTCTGTATCCTCAGGTATGCCTACCAGATGCCTATGGGTTATAACCCGTATGCAGCGTACGGCCAGTACAACATGCCCCCCGCTATGCAGCCTAACATGCAGCCCTACGTCCCCTATCAGCAGGCCCCAGCACCCGGACAGGGGGGCTTCCCCGGGACCCCCCCCACACAGCAGCACCCCTACACCTACCAACAGCAGCCCCAGCACCCACCACATCAACCATACTACCCACAACAATAACTACTGTGTAAACTCTATCATTCCCTCTTCCCCCTGTTCATCCCTTCTACCTCTGCTATCCATCCTCCAACTGACAGCAGAAACCGTGATACTAACCTCTGCAATAAATTCTCTCTCCCTCCCTCCCTCCCTACTCTACCCTTACTCTCTCTCTCTCTCCCTTTTCATCCCTTCTACCCCTCCCCTCTGCTATCCATCCTCCAACTGACAGCAGAAACCGTGATACTAACCTCTGCAATAAATTCTCTCTCCCTCCCTCCCTCCCTACTCTACCCTTACTCTATCTCTCCCTCCCCTCCTTCCCTCCCTACTCTACCCTTACTCTATCTCTCTCTCTCCCTTCCCTCCCTCCCTACCTACTTTACCCTTACTCTATCTCTCTCCCTTCCCTCCCTCCCTCCCTACCTACTCTACCCTTACTCTATCTCTCTCTCTCCCTTCCCTCCCTCCCTACCTACTCTACCCTTACTCTATCTCTCTCTCTCCCTTCCCTCCCTACCTACTTTACCCTTACTCTATCTCTCCCTTCCTTCCCTCCCTCCCTCCCTACCTACTTTACCCTTACTCTATCTCTCTCTCTCCCTTCCCTCCCTCCCTCCCTACCTACTCTACCCTTACTCTATCTCTCTCTCTCCCTTCCCTCCCTACCTACTCTACCCTTACTCTCTCTCTCTCCCTTCCCTCCCTCCCTACCTACTTTACCCTTACTCTATCTCTCTCTCTCTCCCTCCCCTCCTTCCCTCCCTCCCTCCCTACTCTACCCTTACTCTATCTCGCTCTCTCCCTCCCCTCCTTCCCTCCCTACTCTACCCTTACTCTATCTCTCTCTCTCCCTCCCCTCCTACCCTCCCTACTCTACCCTTACTCTATCCCACCACCCTTGTTTAATTAGTTTTTCATATAATTTTTCTAATTATTGCGTTGATTCTTTATTTAATTCCTAACTTCTCGTCCTGATCTGACTTCCTGGTATGGGCTGGGCCTCTTTTTAGAACACTAAAAAAACAAAACAAAAACACAACATTTTATTGTCACATCCGCCGGACATGTGCAGTGTTGTTTTAGAGGTCATAGTAGTACGACACCCCTGGAGCAAACGAGGGTGAAGTGCCTTGTTCAAGGATACATCAACAGATTCTTCACCGCTAGCTTTCACTTCCTGGCCCAACGCTCTGAGGAGCCTCGCTGCATTCTGAGATGAGGGGGCGTAGTCTATAGGTGTGATTCCTTATTTGGGAGCGGGTGGATGGTCCCGCTACAATGTCACCGGTTGAGGGGACCGGAGGACCGACGGTTGTGTCCAGGAGTGCAAATGTACGACTTGAACAAATGTTCCTTGTCTGTTTATCAAACCGTTTTGCTACTGAATATTGACCCAGCTCTGATCACCGAGATCATTTCCTGGCGCTTCTATTACAACTATATCTATATCCTATTTTTCTAATGAATAATACTGATGTACTGATCCAATGAAAACGGCCTGTAGGTTTTCTCATGTAGTTGAGGACCGTTGGAGATCTGTTCTCTCCTATAATCAGAGTACGGCTGGAGATGTTTTTCTGGGATAAAGATTATTAGATGCAGAGCCTTCAGAATGTATTCACACCCCTTGACTTTTTCCTACTTTTGTTGTTACAGCCTGAATTTAAAATGGATTATATTTCATTTTTTTGGGGTCACTGGCCCCCTCGAAGTGGAATCATGTGGGGTTTTTTTATGCATTAAAATGCAAATAAATTAAAAATGAAAAGTTGAAATGTATATTGAGTCAGTATGTATTCAAACCTGTTGTTATTTCAAGCTTAAGTAAGTGGCATGGAATCAATCTGTGTGCAGTAAGTGTTTTAACAGGATTGTTGAATGACAACCTCATCTCTGTTCCCCAAACAGGTAAAAGTCCCTCAGTCGAGCAGTGAATTTCAAACACTGATTCAACCACAAAGACTAAGGAAGTTTTGCTATTGGTAGATGGGTAAAAAGCAGACATTGAGCATGGTGAAGTTATTAATTACACTTTGGATGGTGTGTCAATGAACCCAGTCACTACAAAGATACAGGTGTCCTTCCTAACTCAGTTGCTAGAGAGGAAGGAAACTGCTCATGGATTTCACCATGAGGCCAATGGTGAATTCAAAGTGTTATGTTTGGGGCAAATCCAATACAAAACATTTACTGAGTACCACTATCCATATTTTGAAGCAGAGGGGTGGCTGCATCATGTTATGGGTATGCATGTAATCATTAAGGAAGTGGGGTTTTTTTTCAGGATAAATAAATTAACAGAATGGATCTAAGCACAGGCAAAATCCTAGAGGAAAACCTGGTTCAGTCTGCTTTCCACCAGACACTGGGAGATGAATTCACCTTTCAGCAGGACAATAACCTAAAACACAAGGCCAAATCTACACTGGAGTTGCTTACCAAGAAGACAGTGAATGTTCATGAGTGGCTGAGTTACAGTTTAGACATGAATCTACATGAAAACCTATGGCAAGACCTGAAAATGGTTGTCTATCATTGCTCAATAACTCATTTGACAGAGCTTGAATCATTTTTCAATGAATAATGGGCAAATGTTGTCCAATCCAAGTGTGAAAGTGCTTAGACTTACCCAGAAAGACTCACCGCTGTAGTCACTGCCGAAGGCGCTTATACAAAGTATTGACTCGGGTGTGAATACGTATGTTAGATGAGATATTTCTGTATTTCATTTTCAATAAAATTAGCAAAAACATGTTTTCACTTTGTCATTATGGGGTATTGTGATGTCATTATGGGGTATTGGGTGAGAGGAAAAATCCATGTGATCCATTTTTAATTCAGGCTGATAAACAAAATGTGGAATAAGTCAAGGGCTGTGAATACTTAGTGAAGGCTCTGTATATTATATATATATATAAGAATGTATGTGGTTAACCAAACAGACTGTTTCTCTTTCTCTCTGTGGTTCTAATGTGATTAAACACCTCTGGATACCAGACAGACACCTGTGTGCAGTTTGCTGAGTCTACTTTATTCAGGAACATTGTCTTTGATCTTCAGAACCATAGACTTGTACATTTCTATACCATGTATACTTCCTTGTCCAGTCTGCTGAAAGCTACTGATGTAGTTAAAGGAAGTAGCCAGGAGAGGGCAGGCATGGCCCCGAGAGCAGTGCATCTAGCAAGACGGTTGGAACTGCCACCAACCTGAGATAAAGGGACAGATACAGCACTCTAGTGCCCAAAAGCCAGTTTTAGCATAGTGCCATTGAGCACATCCACCATTTTGAAGTAGTCAACTGGGTGGGACTTCCTATAGGTTAATGAAGGATCACATATCCAGGTCATCAGGAAGGATCAGCCAATTTAATTATAGTTGTGAGCAATGATGTCATAACTCCAGGTGGCAGTAAATCACTGTCCTTGACTTTATACCTGTCCAAACGACCCTCCAGGTGGCAGTAAATCACTGTCCTTGACTTTATACCTGTCCAAACAACCCTCCAGGTGGCAGTAAATCACTGTCCTTGACTTTATACCTGTCCAAACAACCCTCCAGGTGGCTGTAAATCACTGTCCTTGACTTTATACCAGTCCAAACAACCCTCCGGGTGGCTGTAAATCACTGTCCTTGACTTTATACCTGTCCAAACAACCCTCCAGGTGGCTGTAAATCACTGTCCTTGACTTTATACCTGTCCAAACAACCCTCCAGGTGGCTGTAAATCACTGTCCTTGACTTTATACCGGTCCAAACAACCCTCCAGGCGGCTGTAAATCACTGTCCTTGACTTTATACCTGTCCAAACACCCCTCCAGGTGACTGTAAATCACTGTCCTTGACTTTATACCTGTCCAAACACCCCTCCAGGTGACTGTAAATCACTGTCCTTGACTTTATACCTGTCCAAACACCCCTCCAGGTGGCTGTAAATCACTGTCCTTGACTTTATACCGGTCCAAACA
>NC_034187.2:79875531-80030904 GCF_002021735.2 Oncorhynchus kisutch
AGGAGAGAGAGAGGGGTAAGTAGAGAGAGGGAGAGAGACCGGAGAGATAAGTTTGGTTGAAAGCCCAGTGAAGGCTGTGAGCTGGAGGTCATTAGGAGTAAAAATATAATGTGTCTTAGCTCAGCCAGGCTACGGGAATGAAACACACACACACACACACACCTGTCTCAGTGGGTCAAGTGAATTCCACAGAGAAATATGACACACACACACACCTGTCTCAGTGGGTCAAGTGAATTCCACAGAGAAATATGACACACACACACACACCTGTCTCAGTGGGTCAAGTGAATTCCACAGAGAAATATGACACACACACACACCTGTCTCAGTGGGTCAAGTGAATTCCACAGAGAAATATGACACACACACACACCTGTCTCAGTGGGTCAAGTGAATTCCACAGAGAAATATGACACACACATACAGCGCATTCGGAATGTATTCACACTCCTTCCCTTTATCTACATTTTGTTACGTTACAGCCTTATTCTAAAATGGATTAAATAATAAAACATCCTCATCAATCTACACACAATACCCCATAATGACATCACAATACCCCATAATGACATCACAATACCCCATAATGACATCACAATACCCCATAATGACATCACAATACCCCATAATGACATCACAATACCCCATAATGACATCACAATACCCCATAATAACATCACAATACCCCATAATGACATCACAATACCCCATAATGACATCACAATACCCCATAATGACAAAGCAAAAAGAGGTTTTAGCTCAGGTGCCTCCTGTTTCCATTGATCATTCTTGAGATGTTTCAACAACTTGATTGGAGTCCATCTGTGATAAATTCTATTGATTGGACATGATTTGGAAAGGTACACACCTGACAACACAGCTCTTAGCTCCCTCAGTAGATGCCTACTGGATAACTTATTTGTATTGCTTTTAATCTTTTTAAATGAATTTATCTTATTAACACTTTGTTCTAGCTAGCTAGCTATTTGTGTAGGTAGCTATCAAGTAAACACAATGAGGTAGAGCTCTGAGACAGGATTGTGTCGAGGCACAGATCTGGGGAAGGGTACCAAAAAATGTCTGGAGCATTGAAGGTCCCCAAGAACACAGTGGACTCCATCATTCTTAAATTGAAGAAGTTTGGAACCAAAAAGACTCTTCCTAGAGCTGGCCGCCCGGCCAAACTGACCAATCAGGGGAGAAGGGCCTTGGTCAGGCAGGTGAACAAGAACCTGATGGTCACTCTGTCAAAACTCTAGAGTTCCTCTGTGGAGATGGGAGAACCTTCCAGAAGGACAACCACCTTCCAGAAGGACAACCACCTTCCAGAAGGACAACCACCTTCCAGAAGGACAACCACCTTCCAGAAGGACAACCACCTTCAGAAGGACAACCACCTTCCAGAAGGACAACCACCTTCAGAAGGCTCTGTCCTCTGGCACTGGGGCACCTGTTGGATAAGCAGAATGATGGCGCACCGTCCTAAACACACACACACACACAATCACTCACACACACTGGTCCCTGCATCCCGCCTTCATCCGTCACACTCTAACGAGTGTCACCGTTTCTGCAGAGTTCAGCTCTCTTCTCCTTAGAGCATCCCATAATGTCCGTTACCATAGTGATCCGTTGAACCCATTAGCCAAATGCTTCACTCTCCTCCTCCTGCTGATTCTATACCTGCCCTATCCTCTATTCCATCCCTCTCTCTCCACCTCTTTTAATCATCACTCTGTTCTTCACTCATTCTCCCCATCTCTTTGTCTGTATCCTCTCTCTCTCCCTCCCTCTGTCTCAGTCTCTCATCTCTCACCGGCCGGGATGTGGTGTTTCACACCAGTGGGATCCAGAGCTCAACTCGGAATTCTGGGAATATTGCTGCCAGCAGATTGGATGATGCTTCCCACAGCTGCTGTTACTAAGAAAAGCCTGAAACCCCCCACCGCTTAGACCTGACCAGGTAGCCATTGGTGTGTAGAGGGAGAAAGAGAGAGGCAGCATTAGTATTAGCTATTATATGGGCTCTGCAAGTCACATTAAGTAGGTGTGTGTGTGTTTCAGGGAGGATGTCTGCAGCGGTGGTCCCATAATCCTCAGGGCTGAGGTCATGTGACGAGTTATGCCCATCCCCATCATCCATATTCAGCCAGTCAGTAACCAGGGGCAACCAGCCAGGAAGAGAAGGAAGGCACCTGTACTATACACCTATACACCTGTACAATGTCAGACTGGGATCATTTCATTTAGCACGGTTAAGCAGGGCTTGCACTTCATTGGTTAATGTGTTGTTGTGTTTCAGGACACTTCATTGGTTAATGTGTTGTGTTTCAGGACACTTCATTGGTTAATGTGTTGTTGTGTTTCAGGACACTTCATTGGTTAATGTGTTGTGTTTCAGGACACTTCATTGGTTAATGTGTTGTTGTGTTTCAGGACACTTCATTGGTTAATGTGTTGTGTTTCAGGACACTTCATTGGTTAATGTGTTGTTGTGTTTCAGGACACTTCATTGGTTAATATGTTGTTGTGTTTCAGGACACTTCATTGGTTAATGTGTTGTGTTTCAAGCCACTTCATTGGTTAATGTTGTTGTTGTGTTTCAAGCCACGTCATTGGTTAATGTTGTTGTTTCAAGCCACTTCATTGGTTAATGTTGTTGTTGTGTTTCAAGCCACGTCATTGGTTAATGTTGTTGTTGTGATTCAAGCCACTTCATTGGTTAATGTTGTTGTGTTTCAAGCCACTTCATTGGTTAATGTTGTTGTTGTGTTTCAAGCCACTTCATTGGTTAATGTTGTTGTTGTGTTTCAAGCCACTTCATTGGTTAATGTTGTTGTGTTTCAGGCCAAAGGCAGGTTAGTGTGGAGAATGACTGTGTGTGATCCTCCCCACTCTTATATAGACAGGTGTGTACCTTTCCAAATGATGTCCAATCAATTGAATTTACTACAGGTGGACTCCAATCAAGTTGTAGAAACATCTCAAGTATGATTAATGGAAACAGGATGCACCTGAATGAAATGTCGAGTCTCATAGCAAAGGATCTGATTACTAAATAAGGTATTTCAGTTTGTTTTTTCTAAATTTCTAAAAACCTGTTTTCGCTTTGTCATTATGGGGTATTGTGTGTAGACTAATGAGGGGGAAAAACGATTTAATCCATTTTAGAGTAAGGCTGTAACGAAACAGAATGTCTATAATCCATTTTAGAATGAGGCTGTAACGTAACAGAATGTCTATAATCCATTTTAGAGTAAGGCTGTAACGAAACAGAATGTCTATAATCCATTTTAGAGTAAGGCTGTAACGAAACAGAATGTCTATAATCCATTTTAGAGTGAGGCTGTAACGTAAAGGTGTCAAAAGTCAAGGAGTCTGAATACTTTCCGAAGGCACCGTAAGGAGAATAAGTATTATATATTTTCACAGCATTTAATATATATATTTTTGTACTGGAAGATTCACCATAAAAACATTCTCTCTCTCAGGTGGTTAAATATTCCTCCCCAGTAGTTCTCTACGGTACCATGTGTATTCATGCATGTTTTATTTTGTGGATATAACAGTGTATGCAGCATCAACCGTATAAATGTAGGAGTGTCTGTCTGTCTGTCTGTGGTCCTCAGGGCGAGGACCTGCCTTCCCAGTTTGGTCACATGACTGTGAGCTGCCAGTCATTGGCAGAAGCTCTGCCTCTATACCCTCCCTTAACTCTGTGTGGGAGGGGCTAAGTCTTCACCGTACCTCCTCACAACCCCCCAGCTACTGCCAACCCCCTCCAACCCAGGTAGGAACAACACAACACCATCATAATAGGATGATAAAATGGAATGATAGAACAGAATCATAGAATGACAGAATCATGGAATGACAGAACAGAATCATGGAATGACAGAACAGAATCATGGAATGACAGAACAGAATCATGGAATGACAGAACAGAATCATGGAATGACAGAACAGAATCATGGAATGACAGAACAGAATCATGGAATGACAGAACAGAATCATGGAATGACAGAACAGAATCATGGAATGATAGAACAGAATTATGGAATGATAGAATAGAATCATAGAATGATGAACAGAATAATAGAATGATAGAACAGAATCATGGAATGATGAACAGAATGATAGAATAGAATCATAGAATGATGAACAGAATAATAGAATGATAGAATAGAATCATGGCATGATAGAACAGAATAATGGAATCATAGAATAGAATTATAGAATAGAATCATAGAATGATAGAACAGAATAATAGAATGATATAATAGAATAATGGAATGATCGAACAGAATCATGGAATGATGAACAGAATGATAGAACAGAATGATAGAATGAACAGAATCATAGAATGATAGAACAGAATCATTGAATGATAGAACAGAATCATTGAATGATAGAACAGAATCATTGAATGATAGAACAGAATCATTGAATGATAGAACAGAATCATTGAATGATAGAACAGAATCATAGAATGATAGAACAGAATCATAGAATGATAGAACAGAATCATAGAATGATAGAACAGAATCATAGAATGATAGAACAGAATCATAGAATGATAGAACAGGATAATAGAATGATAGAATATATATATGTGTTGACATGATGTTGAACTCTGTACTGTATTACTACTCAGCACTCCAAAGACCTGCCACACCTACCCAGGCCACACAGCCTACCCAGGCCACACAGCCTACCCAGGCCACACAGCCTACCCAGGCCACACAGGTACACTGCTGTGGTCACATGCGTGCGTTTATGTGTAGCAGTAGGGAGGGGGCCGTTACACTGTAAGAGATGTTGTCTGAAGTCTCACAGTGAACCGGTCTCTTTCCCTGCTGCTTCTACTCTTCAGAAAGAGGGGAAAAAGAGAGCTCCTGAATTGCTGCTAGTCCTCTACTTGTCAGCTATTACAACGAATGATACAGCTTTGAGTTAACGTTTAACAAACAAGCAATTGATTTATCTGTTGGGTGTTTATATCTGTGTATGTGTTTGGTGTGTGTGTTGTCTTTGGTGTGTGTGTGTGTGCGTACTCTCCTGGAGTTGCAGCTACTTCCGAGCCAAGCCCAAAGCATGCTGGGATGGCGAAGCGTGATTCATCACTCCAGAGAATGCATTTCCACTGCACCAGAGTCCAATGGTGGCAAGCTTTACACCACTCCAGCCAAGGTTGGCATTGCGCATGGTGATCTTAGACTTGTGTGCAGCTGCTCGGCCATTGAAACCCATTTTATGAAGCTCCTAACAAACAGTTATTGTGCGGATGAGGCTTCCAGAGGCAGTTTGGAACTCGGCAGTGAGTGTTGCAACAAAGGACAGACAATTTTTACAGCCTACGCACTTCAGCACTTGGCGGTGCCGTACTGTGAGCTTGTGTGGCCTACCACTTCGCTGTTGAGCCGTTGTTGCTCCTAGACGTTTCCACTTCACAATAGCAGCACTTACAGTTGACCGGGCAGCTCTAGCAGGGTAGAAATTTAACAAACTGACTTGCTAACACACTGACTCGGTACCGGTACCCCTTGCATATAGCGTCGTTATTGTTATTTTTTACTTTTTATATTTTACTTTAGTTTATTTGGTAAATATTTTCTTAACTCTTCTTGAACTGCAATGTTGGTTAAGGGCTTGTAAGTAAGCATTTCACGGTAAGGTCTACCCTTGTTGAATCCTATGACGGTGCCATGCTGAAAGTCACTGATCTCTTCAGAAAGGGCCATTCCACTGCCAATGTTTGTCTATGGAGATGGCATGGCTGTGTGCAACAGGTGTGACTGAAATAGCCAAATCCACTCATTTGAAGGGATGTCCACATACCTTTGGCCATGTAGTGTACAGTGCATTCAGAATGTAATCAGACCCCTGGACTTTCTCCACATTTTGTTACGTTACAGCCTTATTCTCAAATGGATTCAATAAAACATCCTCAATCTACACACAATACCCCATAATGACATCACAATACCCCATAATGACATCACAATACCCCATAATGACATCACAATACCCCATAATGACAAAGCGAAAACCGGTTTAGATTGTTTTTGCAAATTTACAAATTCTTGAAAACAGAAATATCTTATTTACATAAGTATTCCGACCTTTTGCTATGAGACTCGACATTGAGTTCAGGTCCATCCTGTTTCCATTGATCATCCTTGAGATGTTTCTACAACTTCATTGGAGTCCACCTGTGGTAAATTAAATTGATTGGACAGGATTTGGAAAGCCACACACCTGTCTATAATGTCCCACAGTTGACAGTGGATGTCAGAGCAAAAACCAAGCCATGAGGTTGAAGGAACTGTCCGTAGAGCTCCGAGATGGGATTGTGTCGAGGCACAGATCTGGGGAAGGGTACCAACAAATGTCTTAATTAATAAAGGTCTCCAAGAACACAGGGGCCTCCATCATTCTGAAATGGAAGAAGTTTGGAACCACCAAGAGCAATCGGGGAGAAGGGCCTTGGACAGAGGTGACCAAGAACCCGATGGTTACTCTAACAGAGCTCCAGAGTTCCTCTGTGGAGATGGGAGAACCTTCCAGAAAGACAGTCATATCTGCAGCACTCCACCAATAATGCCTTTATGGCAGAGTGGCCAGATGGAAGCCACTCCTCAGTAAGCTTGAGTCCAAAAGGACTCAGACCATGAGAAACAAGATTCTTTGATCGGATGAAACCAAGATTGAACTCTTTGCCAAGTGTCACATCTGCAGGAAACATGGCACCATCCCTACGGTGAAGCATGGTGGTGGCAGCGTCATGCTGTGTGGATGTTTTTCAGATGCAGGGACTGGAAGACTAGTCAGGATCGAGGCAAAGATGAACGGAGGAAAGTATAGAAAGATCTTTGATGAAAACCTGCTCCAGAGCACTCAGGACCTCAGACTGGGGTGAAGGTTCACCTTCCATCAGGACAACAACCCTAAACACCCAGCCTAGACAACGCAGGAGTGGCATCGGGACACGTCTCTGAATGTCCTTGAGTGGCCCAGCCAGAGCCCGGACTTGAACCTGATCAAACATCTCTGGAGAGACTTGAAAATATCTGTGCAGCGACGCTCCCCATCCAACGTGACAGAGTTAGAGAGGATCTGCAGAGAAGGGGATAAACTCCCCAAATACAGGTGAGCCAAGCTGGTAGCGTCATACCCAAGAAGACTCCAGGCCGTACCCGCTGCCAAGCTTGTAGCATCATACCCCAAAAGACTAGAGGCTGTAATCACTGCCAAGATGGTAGCGTCATACCCAAGAAGAATGGAGGCTGTAATCGCTGCCAAAGGTGCTTCAACAAAGTACTGAGAAAATGGTCTGAATACTTATGTAAATGTGATCTTTCAGTGTTTAATTTTTATGAATGTGCAAAAATTTATTACAAAAAAAATATTTTTACTTTGTCGTTATGGGGTATTGTGTATAGATTGATGAGGGGGGGGGGGGGACGATTTTAACCATTTTAGAATAAGGCTGTAACGTAAAAAGGAATAAAGTCAAGGGGTCTGAATACTTCCTGAAGGCATTGTATATCAGAGGTGCTGTGCAGCATCATTTATATACTCCAGTTGAGTTTTGTATGGATATGAAATTACTATAGAATATGTATTGATGTGTTTGAGTAGATTAAATTGATGTGGCTGATTTGACAGGTCACCTTTCTTAATGTTGTGGTGTCGTCTTGCTCTCTCATGCATGTGACACACACACACACACACACACACTTCTCAGTTTCCATGATCTTTAATAAAAGGCACATGTACAGCCATAGTGAGATGAGTCAGTGAGTCTATTGGCATAGAGACGAAAAAGCATTAAAACACAGAAATACAAGACCTAGATAGGCCCGGAGGAGTCAGATCTATAGAAATACTCAACCTAAATAGGCCAGGAGGAGAGACAGAGCCATCACAGTAGATTCTACTTTTTAGTAACATCGTCATCTCAGCATCATTCAAGTAACTCTAACACTCTAAACACGTCACCATAGTAACGCACCCCCCCCCCCCCCCCTCACACACACACACAAATGACCAGTTCCCAAAGTGAAAGGTCCCATCCAGGATTCTCCCCATTTAAAACCAGAGTCATGAGCTAGGTCTAGACAATCAGATCATGAGTTAACCGGCGACAGTAGACACCAGCATAGTGGATGTTTTGGCGGTGGGACTTCAGTTTGAGCCATCAAAAAAAAAAATCGCTGAGCAGCTGTTCTTGTGATCATCGTCAGGAAACCACACCTGCCGCACTCGCTGCAGAAGTTCACAACGAGAACGTATAGGCTATATGGAAATATTTATGCTCAAATTTTTAAAAAATCATTCAACTAAATGAGGATTTCATTCATCCCTAAATCAAAGTGTAGACTACATCTCACATTCCAGTGGTGAACTTGTAAACAAGGCTGCATGGGATTCCTGGTCATGTGACGCCGTGCAGCCAATGGGAATGTCCGGCTTTACTTGTGAATTTGACCGCCAAAACAACCACTCTGCAGATGTTGGCTAAAGCGGATCTGATGGAATCGAGCCCTTAGTCCTGTGAAACAGGGTTGACCCGGTGGACCGTTCAGGTTCTCTTTTCCATCTTCCGGAGGGGAACCCCCCCTACTACAGGGGAACCTCCCGAAGATAATGCCCTAGGCTTTAGCTTAGAGGACTAACACGGTCTTGTGGCACGCAGACAAACCGGATTCAAACCCAGTCTGTCACACTTGCTGGGGTTCCATTCAGGTCCGTTTCAGGGTTCTGGGTTCTCCGGTTCTAGCACGGCCCAACCAGAGCAGAAGGAGGAGTCCACACAAACATACATACACAGATGTTGGTTTCTGAGCCTAAGAGGTCTGTTGATTGTGTGTGTGTGTGTGTGTGTGTTGTGTTGTGTGTTGTGTGTTGTGTGTGTGTGTGTGTGTGTGTGGCCATGCAAGTATCTGTTTATAGGGATGTGATCACTAGGGCCCTAAATGTATCTGTCTCAACACAAACGCACGCGAGCAACACCGTGCACACACACGCGAGCAACACCGTGCACACACACGCGAGCAACACCGTGCACACACACGCGAGCAACACCGTGCACACACATGCGAGCAACACCGTGCACACACACGCGAGCAACACCGTGCACACACACGCGAGCAACACCGTGCACACACACGCGAGCGCAAAAAAGGCTATGTTCAAAGGAATTTAAATATTCAGGGTTAAAAATTAATTTAAAAAAAAAAGGAGGTATAAGTTAACTTTTGAGGAGCAGGTCAGAGTGTATGTATACAAGTAACCCAAACTTCCATTCTATAGGACAGACTAGCTGAGTGGTCAACAGAGTTCACATTCACATCTTTGGAACACATACGCACACACATTTACTCAGAGTATCATACCACACACACACACACACTCTCGTATGGTTCATCCTGCTTTGGTGGGTATGAGCTACCTTTGGCTCTGGGGTCAAAGGGTGAAAGGTCAGACCGACTCAACTCCACGGGTACACCATCCTGTCTCCATAGCGACAACCCCTTCTCCCCTAACACCCCCATAGTAACAACTTCCTCAGTCCATACAGATGAATTCCCCTAGCAACACCATCCGGTCTCCAAAGCAACACTAAAAGCAGCACCTGAAATGGTGGGGTTCCCTAACTCTCTCAATATGTGGTCTAGTGGGCTGTGTGTGTGTGTGTGTGTGTGTGTGTGTGTGTGTGTGTGTGTAAAGAGGTATCAGTGGTGTCTCACTTTAAACTCAAACTTCTCTCTCTCATGTCCTCTACACGTCTCTCTCGGTCCTCTCCCTCCTCCTCCTCCTCGTCTGTCTATTTCTGGATCTGGAAGATGAAGAGTCGAAGGTTGATGTTCTTGGCGGCCAGTAGTTTGTTACACTCCACAGAGTCGGTGATGGGCAGGGGAACGTAGTCTGTCTCGTTGGTGTCGTTGCTGAACGCGTGATGGTGGATCACAGGCTTGATCCTCACGTCGTCATACGGACCTTTCAACAGCAGGAAGGAACACTCTATAGCCGAGTTCACCTAGAAGGAAGAGGGTGAACGTTAGAGAGAGAGCAAGAGCGAGTCGAGAGCGAGCGTGTGTGTGTGTACCTTGCTCTTGAGGATGAGTTGGAAGGAGAGGGTGCGTTTGCAGGAGAGGTTAGGGTTGCGTTCAGAGTCGTTGACCCTGGCCTTCAGTACCCAGGTCTGGTTCAACACGGTGAAACGAGGACTCTCATAGTACAGACGGGTGATGAAGTCATCTGTCCGGTACGGCCTGAACTGGACCTCTGGACAGGGCAGAGAGAGGGGGAAAGACTCATGTTTTCTGTGTGTGTGACTGGTCCTTTCAGACAGATTTAAATTATTGTCCTGGAAGTCAGATACTCAAATCAAATCAAATTTTATTTGTCACATACACATGGTTAGCAGATGTTAATGCGAGTGTAGCGAAATGCTTGTGCTTCTAGTTCCGACAATGCAGTAATAACCAACGAGTAATCTAACCTAACAATTCCACAACTACTACCTTATACACACACACACAAGTGTAAGGGGATAAAGAATATGTACATAAAGATATATGAATGAGTGATGGTACAGAACAGCATAGGCAAGACACAGTAGATGGTATCGAGTACAGTATATACATATGAGATGAGTAATGTAGGGTATGTAAACAAAGTGGCATAGTTTAAAGTGGCTAGTGATACATGTATTACATAAAGATGCAGTAGATGATATAGAGTGCAGTATATACATATACATATGAGATGGGTAATGTAGGGGATGTAAACATTATATTAAGTGGCATTGTTTAAAGTGGCTAGTGATACATTTTTTACATCAATTTCCATTATTAAAGTGGCTGGAGTTGAGTCAGTGTGTTGGCAGCAGCCACTCATTGTTAGTGGTGGCTGTTTAACAGTCTGATGGCCTTGAGATAGAAGCTGTTTTTCAGTCTCTCGGTCCCTGCTTTGATGCACCTGTACTGATCTCACCTTCTGGATGATAGCGGGGTCAACAGGCAGTGGCTCGGATGGTTGTTGTCCTTTATGATCTTTATGGCCTTCCTGTGACATCGGGTGGTGTAGGTGTCCTGCAGGGCAGGTAGTTTGCCCCCGGTGATGCGTTGTGCAGACCTCACTACCCTCTGGAGAGCCTTACGGTTGTGCGCGGAGCAGTTGCCGTACCAGGTGGTGATACAGCCCGACAGGATGCTCTCGATTGTGCATCTGTAGAAGTTCGTGAGTGATTTTGGTGACAAGCCGAATTTCTTCAGCCTCCTTGAGGTTGAAGAGGCGCTTCTGCGCCTTCTTCACAACGCTGTCTGTGTGGGTGGACCAATTCAGTTTGTCTGTGATGTGTATGCCGAGGAACTTAAAACTTTCTACCCTCTCCACTACTGTCCCGTCGATGTGGATAGGGGGGTGCTCCCTCTGCTGTTTCCTGAAGTCCACAATCATCTCCTTTGTTTTTGTTGACGTTGAGGTTATTTTCCTGACACCACACTCCGAGGGCCCTCACCTCCTCCCTGTAGGTCGTCTCGTCGTTGTTGGTAATCAAGCCTACCACTGTATTGTCGTCTGCAAACTTGATGATTGAGTTGGAGGCGTGCATGGCCACGCAGTCATGGGTGAACAGGGAGTACAGGAGAGGGCTGAGAACACACCCTTGTGGGGCCCCAGTGTTGAGGATCAGTGGGGTGGAGATGTTAGCTACCCTCACCACCTGGGGGCGGCCCGTCAGGAAGTCCAGGACCCAGTTGCACAGGGCGGGGACGATATCCAAGGTCTCGAGCTTGATGACGAGTTTGGAGGGTACTATGGTGTTAAATGCTGAGCTGTAGTTGATGAACAGCATTCTCACATAGGTATTCCTCTTGTCCAGATGGGTTAGGGCAGTGTGCAGTGTGGTTGCGTCGTCTGTGGACCTATTGGGGCGGTAAGCAAATTGGAGTGGGTCTAGGGTGTCAGGTAGGGTGGAGGTGATATGGTCCTTGACTAGTCTCTCAAAGCACTTCATGATGACGGAAGTGAGTGCTACGGGGCGGTAGTCATTTAGCTCAGTTACCTTAGCTTTCTTGGGAACAGGAACAATGGTGGCTCTCTTGAAGCATGTGGGAACAGCAGACTGGAAAAAGGATTGATTGAATATGTCCGTAAACACACCAGCCAGCTGGTCTGCGCATGCTCTGAGGGCGCGGCTGGGGATGCCGTCTGGGCCTGCAGCCTTGCGAGGGTTAACACGTTTAAATGTTTTACTCACATCGGCTGCAGTGAAGGAGAGTCCGCAGGTTTGGTAGCGGGCTGTGTCAGTGGCACTGTATTGTCCTCAAAGCGAGCAAAAAAGTTATTTAGTCTGTCTGGAAGCAAGACATCCTAGTCCGCGACGGGGCTGGTTTTCTTTTTGTAATCCGTGATTGACTGTAGACCCTGACACATACCTCTTGAGTCTGAGCCGTTGAATTGAGATTCTACTTTGTCTCTATACTGACGCTTAGCCCTGTTTGATTGCCTTGCGGAGGGAATAGCTACACTGTTTGTATTCGGTCATGTTTCCGGTCACCTTGCCCTGGTTAAAAGCAGTGGTTCGCGCTTTCAGTTTCGGCGGATGCTGCCATCCATCCACGGTTTCTAGTTTGGGAATGTTTTAATCGTTGCTGTGGGTATAACATCGTCAATGCACTTTCTAATAAACTCGCTCACCGAATCAGCGTATTCGTCAATGTTGTTGTTGGACGCAATGCGGAACATATCCCAATCCACGTGTGTGTATGTGTGTATGACAGTGTGTACTGTGGATTAGGGCTGTTTACAGTGACCGCATTACCGCCACACCGGCGGTCACGAGTCATGAAGGCAGTCAAATGTCACGTGGCCGTTTAGTCACGGTAACTAGGCTTCTCCATACTCTGATGCTGCTGATGGTCATCAGTAGCCTACCAAACTTGCTAACTGCCTGGTTCTCAGCACTCCCTCTTATCACTCTGACGTCAATGCAAATGTAATGGAAAATCTAATCAAACACTTCATGAGAGCCCATGAGCTCATGTTGCGCAACATTTCTATAGGCTATGCTATTGTGAGAAAACAGAGTGATGGCCTCTTAAAAAGAGGAGGATCCCATCAGCTTTCTATAGGCTAGGCCTACTATATTTATTTCTCAACTTTCCTAATGTTAAGCACATTGCTTCTCTTTACAACAGGAGTAATAGCCTACCTGACCGGCATGAAAATGAACCACGGGAAAAGGGTTCTTCATTCGCTATTTAAGTGCATAGATGACATGTATTTTTTCCCCCTGCCCGTTTTGAGACAGGTGCATGATAATGGTCCATTATAAATCAAAACAAATGTCACACGTATGTATTATTTAGTATATGTAAAGACAATATTAAATCAAGAATAGTGTGATGGGTGACAATATTAGCCTATCACTTCTGAATTATATATTATCACTTGTGAACAATGCCCAGCGTAAGAAACTGCCTTTTTTTTGCACATTTTTCAAATCATAGTGACACACTTCATGTAGTCTAGCCCATAAAGCCTATACGTTATGATAAGGTTTGTATCTCAACTAAAGTGGCCAAATAACTTCTTAAAATGAAGCACATTAATCCACTTTACAAGGGGTTTAGAGCCTCACTGGCATACATAAGCAACACGTGAGTTTCTCAGGGAGAAATGGCACAACGCAGCACTCCGGGCCGAGGGCACAACGCAGCACTCCGGGCCGAGGGCACAACGCAGCACTCCGGGCCGAGGGCACAACGCAGCACTCCGGGCCGAGGGCACAACGCAGCACTCCGGGCCGAGGGCACAACGCAGCACTCCGGGCCGAGGGCACAACGGGACTGGCCGCAAAAGGCCTGGGTTTTTATTTAGGGTGCATTACGGCCAAAGGGGATGCCGCCGTGAAATTCGAGGCATTATCAAGTGCTTGTCAAATTGTGAATGAGAGACTGATGAAGTGTGTACAGTCTGTGCAAAAAAACAAAACAAAGCTCCTGCCTTTCAAGCAACTTTTTTCATGAGTCACGTCATGCAGTCTTACAATGTATTAATAATCTAAACATATAGCCCAACGTTTATAGAACAAAGTCACATTAATAACTCTATATTAAGCAGATAGGAGGACCTATTTCTGTGTTAACCGCTCAACACAGAATAGTGTGCAATTCCTCAAATCGTAAGGAGAAAATATTTATATTTTATTCAGCTCTTTTTTCATATTGAATTCTCCATAATATAAAAATAATGCCACGGAATTCTAAGCAAATCTTGTCTGTTAAATGATCTAGTGTCACCCACAGCCATATGACATAGCCAGATCAGGGCCTAACATAAGGACAACTCAGAGTATTCTGTTCTTCTGAAATAGACTACATTTTCTTCATATCATGTTTCTTTAGACCTGTCTAAAATAAATAATGGATTTATTGTGAAGGTGTAGGCTGTTTTACTTGGATTCATTAGACTTTTAAAAAATGTAGATGTTCCAAAGGTCTGCATCGGTTTGTGGAAGCTAGGAGATGCTAAATGTGTTTATGTAAATTAACGGTCAATTACCGGGAGACCGACAGTTATTTGCTTGACAATCACCAGCTGATGAAATTCCGTGACCACGACAGACCTGTGGAAGTCAGGTTCTGCGTGTATCACAGCCTCCTCACTTTTTATAGCCACCGTTTACAGGCCTCCTGAGCCATACATGTTCCTTACTGAGCTCCCTGAACCTTGTAGTCAGGGCAGATAATATTCAAGTTTGTTTAGTGACACAGACCCAATCCAACAAGGTTTTCGAAGCCATCATTGACTCGATGGGTTGTGTCTAACATGTCCGCCAGACCAACGCATTGCCAGAGTCATACCCTGGATCTAGTTTAGCCCGGTGGATATAAACATTCTGGATCTAAATGTTTTTCCTCATAATCCTGGAAGATTAGAAAATACCTGAGCCCAGATCAAGGCTCTGCATCGGTCCTCGTGCTTCTAGACTCCTCTTGACACCGGCGATCACCACATTCCTTTGGAAAGATTGGAAACCCTAAAATTGGTCTGCACAGACAAGCTCTTACTTGGTTTAGAGTTTAACTGTCAGAAAGATATAATTTTGTCTCTGTGGATGGTTTATCCTCTGACAAATCAAATGTAAGTTCCGTTTTAGGTCCACTATTGTTTTCACTATATATTCTACATCCTGGTGATGTCATTCAGAAAGACAATATCAACTTTCACGGCTATGCGGATGCAACACAGCTGTATATTTCGATGAAACATGGTGAAGCCCCAAAATTGCCCTCCCTGGAAGCCTGAGTTTCAGACATAAGGAAGTGGATGGCGGAAAATGTTTAACTTTTATACTCTGACAAAAACAGATGCTAGTTCCCGGTCCCAAGAAAGAAAGAACTGCTGTTGGATCTGACAATTAATCTTGATGGATGGACAGCCGTCTCAAATAAAACTGAAGGACCTCAGTGTTACTCTGGACCGTGATCTCTCTTTGGACGAACATATCAAGAATATTTCAAGGATAGCTCCCCCCATCTTCGTAAAATTGCAAAAACACTCAACTTTTTGTAAAATAAAATTATGCAGAAAAGCAAATCCATGCTTTTGTCACTTCTAGATTGGACTACTGCGATGCTCTACTTTTAGGCTCCCCGGATAAAGCATTAAATAAACTTCCGTTAGTGCTAAACACAGCTGCTAGAATCTCTACACAGCTGCTAGAATCTCTACACTACACAGCTGCTAGAATCTCTACTCTACACAGCTGCTAGAATCTCTACACTACACAGCTGCTAGAATCTCTACACAGCGGCTAGAATCTCTACACTCTACACAGCTGCTAGAATCTCTACACTCTACACAGCTGCTAGAATCTCTACACTCTACACAGCTGCTAGAATCTCTACTCTACACAGCTGCTAGAATCTCTACACAACACAGCTGCTAGAATCTCTACACAACACAGCTGCTAGAATCTCTACACAACACAGCTGCTAGAATCTCTACACAACACAGCTGCTAGAATCTCTACACAACACAGCTGCTAGAATCTCTACACAACACAGCTGCTAGAATCTCTACACAACACAGCTGCTAGAATCTCTACACAGCTGCTAGAATCTCTACACAGCTGCTAGAATCTCTACACAGCTGCTAGAATCTCTACACAGCTGCTAGAATCTCTACACAGCTGCTAGAATCTCTACACAGCTGCTAGAATCTCTACACAGCTGCTAGAATCTCTACACAGCTGCTAGAATCTCTACACTGGCTTCCTGTTAAGGCTAGGTCTGATTTCACGGTAAACAACAATAAAACATATTTATAATTTACAAAATGTAAATGTTTTACTGCTAACCTACAAAGCATTACACGGGCTTGCTCCTACCCATCTCTCCGATTTGGTCCTGCCGTACATACCCACACGTACGCTACGGTCACAAGATGCAGGCCTCCTTGTTGTCCCTAGAATTTCTAAGCAAACAGCTGGAGGCAGGGCTTTCTCCTACAGAGCTCCATTTTTATAGTATGGTCTGAATACCCATGTGAGAGACGCAGACTCTGTCTCAACCTTTAAGTCTTTATTGAAGACTCATCTCTTCAGTGGGTCACATGATTGAGTGTAGTCTGGCCCAGGGGTGCGAAGGTGAACGGCAAGGCAATGGAGCGACGAACCGCCCTTGCGGTCTCTGACTGGCCGGCTCCCTTCACTCCACTGGGATTCTCTGCCTCTAAACCCTATTACAGGGGCTCAGTCACTGGCTTACTAGTGCTCTCGCATGCCGTACCCATAAAAAGGGGTGCGTCACATCATGCAAGGCTTTTCTCGCTATACTCAACATGTGTGTTGAGTCACTGACATGATCTTCCTGTCCGGTTGGACTCATGCGGTGGAGATCTTCATGGGAGATCTTCATGGGCTATACTCAGCCTCGTCTCCGGGTGGTAAGATGGTGGTCTGTTGGAATCCCTCTAGTCGTGTGGTGGCTGTGCTTTGGCAAAGTGGGTGGGGTTATATCCTGTCTGGTTGGCCCTGTCTGAGGTTATCGTCAGACCACCCGTCCGTCCATCCATCCATCTCAGCCTCCAGTGTCTATGCTGTAATAGTGTATGTGCCAGGGGGTCAGTCTGTCCTGTCTGGTGAAATTCTGCTGTCCTGTGGGAACTTAAGTATGCTCACTCTCAGTCTCCCATCTCTCTCGCTCTCTTTAGGAGGACCTGAGCCCTAGGACCATGCCTCAGGACGTCCTGGCCTGACGCCTCATGGTTGTCCCCAGCCCACCTGGTCATGCTGTTGCACCAGTTTCAACTGTTTTGCCTGCAGCTGACCTGTTCACCAGACGTGTTACCTTTTCTAGGACCTGCTCCCTCTCTCTCTACTGTACCTGCTGATCTCGACCCCCTCTCTCTCTACTGTACCTGCTGTTCACGACCCCCTCTCTCTCTCTACTGTACCTGCTGTTCTCGACCCCCTCTCTCTCTCTACTGTACCTGCTGTTCTCGACCCCCCCCCCCCCCCTCTCTCTACTGTACCTGCTGTTCTCGACCCCCTCTCTCTCTACAGTACCTGCTGTTCGACCCCCTCTCTCTCTACAGTACCTGCTGTTCGACCCCCTCTCTCTCTCTCTACAGTACCTGCTGTCTTGACCTCTGATTTCTCAGCTATGAAAAGCCAACTGATATTTACTCCACAGGTGCCCACCTGTTGCACCCTCTACAACCACTGTGATTATTATTTGACCCTGCTGGTCATCTATGAACGTTTGAACATCTTGGAGAACAGTCTGGCCTTAATGGCCATGTACTGTTATCATCTCCACCCAGGACAGCCATAAGAGGACTGGTCACCCCTCAGTCTGGCCTTAATGGCCATGTACTGTTATCATCTCCACCCAGGACAGCCATAAGAGGACTGGTCACCCCTCAGTCTGGCCTTAATGGCCATGTACTGTTATCATCTCCACCCAGGACAGCCATAAGAGGACTGGCCACTCCTCAGTCTGGCCTTAATGGCCATGTACTGTTATCATCTCCACCCAGGACAGCCATAAGAGGACTGGTCACCCCTCAGTCTGGCCTTAATGGCCATGTACTGTTATCATCTCCACCCGGCACACCCAGAAGAGGACTGGCCACCCTCAGAGTCTGGTTCCTCTCTACCCAGGACAGCCATAAGAGGACTGGCCACTCCTCAGAGTCTGGTTCCTCTCTACGTTTCATCCTAGGTTCCTGCCTTTCTAGGGAGTTTTTCCTAGCCACTGTGCTTCTACATGTACATTGCTTGCTGTTTGGGGTTTTAGGCTGGGTTTCTGTACAGCACTTTGTGACATCTGCTGATGTAAAAAGGGCTTTATAAATACATGTAATTTGATTTGACAGTGTGGAAGTAAGGTACTGTGTGTGTGACAGTGTGTACCTAGCCTACCTGTGAAGCCTATCTTCTCGTAACAGAGCAGGGAGAATATAGAGTTGTAAAGGGTTAGTTCTCTGCTGTGGCTCTGGTCCATCTCCCCCAGGATGCCCATCAGCTCTGTGCCAGTCTTGGTGGGATGGCAGCACTCCTCCTCGTGGGCCGGTAGCTCGTGGAACGGTCCCTTCCATGGGCAGCCAATCCGCTTATACTTACACTGCGTCACCCTGGCAACACATCAGGAAGTGGGAGTTTAGGGCCAATCATGGGAGTGCATCGCTTAAAGCCATCACCCTACAGATCTGCAAACACGGAGGGGTTAGGGCCAAGGGGCAGGGCCAAGGGGGAGGGGTTAGGGCCAAGGGGGAGGGGTAAGAATGATTTGGGACCGGCTGTATAATTTCTGCTGGTTCTGTCATTGACCCTATTGCAGGTGTTGTCTGGTAGGGTGTGTTATTGCTGAGCGATTAACTAAAATATTGGTTATTTTTCGTTTTTTTAATTACCCCTTTTTCGTGGTATCCAATAGCTACTATCTTGTCTCATCGCTACAACTCCCGTACGGGCTCGGGAGAGACGAAGGTTGAAAGTCATGCGTCCTCCGATACACAACCCAACCAAGCCGCACTGCTTCTTAACACAGCGCGCATCCAACCCGGTAGCCAGCCGCACCAATGTGTCGGAGGAAACACCGTGCACCTGGCAACCTTGGTTAGCGCGCACTGCGCCCGGCCCGCCACAGGAGTCGCTGGTGCGCGATGAGACAAGGATATCCCTACCGGCCAAACCCTCCCTAACCCGGACGACGCTAGGCCAATTGTGCGTCGCCCCACGGACCTCCCGGTCGCGGCCGGTTACAACAGAGCCTGGGCGCAAACACAGAGTCTGGTGGCACAGCTGGCGCTGCAGTACAGCGCCCTTAACCACTGCGCCACCCGGGAGGCCCTATTTTTTGTTTTTTTTAACAAGTAATTGAATTATTTAAATTTTGTTCATTTTTTTCCTGTGAGCTCAATGCACACATTGCACAGTTTCTCTAGAGATAAATCAGATCCAGCCTGAACTGTGAGATGTAGCAGGAAGTTGTAGTTTCCAATATTATACATAGTTTAACAAAGAAAACGTGGTAACTAACTACAATGCCCATAATCCATTGAGCACCTATTTGTCCGGTGTGTGTGTTTCTTTTACACCGGCTACGGAATAGACAGTAGACTGTGCAATCGAGAGCAGCTGTTGCTTCACCAGGTATCTTTACCTGAAAAAACATGATCTAAGTGATAGTAGGTATTCAGCAGTCATAAAAGTATGCCTTATTTACTTTGAAGAACTACTAAAATATTGATATTGTCAGACAGCAGCTCGTAATATGAATAAATTATCGCTAATAAGCAGTAATGGGCAGTCACTACCATCATGGGACTCTTATTAATTGTTATATTCTGTGTTGTTACAGAATTCAACCCACATAATTCATTTAATGTAAAAAAAAAAATTATAGAACCAAAACGACCTTAAAACACTAATCGCTCAGCACTAGTGTTAGTGTTAGTGTGTGTGTGTGTGTGTGTACCAATGAGGTGTGTACCTGTCTTGACACTCCTCTTTCTGGTGCCTCTCTAGGCTGGAGCGAGGGAACTGTTTGAGACAGAAGGGACAGTCTGTGGGCAGCTCACTCACAGCCTTCTCTACAGCCAGGTTCCTACAACACAGAGACTTGGTGATCTCACACCTGGGGGGGGGGGGGGGGGGGAGAGAAAGATGGGGCACACTCAATCAACCAATTATATACTGAACAAAAAAATAAAAAATATATCTAAAAACACACCATGCAACAATTTATAAAGATTTTACATATATCAATTACTCAATTCAAGTGCATCTGTAAACTGTGTGTGCGTGTACAGACCTGCAGTTAGGACACGTGGCCTGCTCCTCTTTCAGACGAGAGTCAGCCAGCAGGTGGATGAAACAACCAGCACACATCAGGTGACCGTTGGTGCACTGTAGAGCAGAGAGGAAAGGGTTAATGTAGGTGTCTTTGGTGTGTCCATACTGTTGACATGAGTCTTTAGAAATCAGTGTTAATATGCTCATTTGCTTTGGGGTGGGGAGAGCATCTCGTGGTTATTTGAGGGCATGCTACTCAGTATCACAACACAGTAAACTGGGTAAGAGAGGAGAGCAGTTCACTCTGTAAGGTGACATCTTGGGGCTTTCCTATTTCCTAGGGGGGTTAGCCTGGGATAATCAATGTGCAGAACAAACATCTGCAGGTGTTCATGTCTTGTTGGCAAACCTGAATAGAAATGGCTCAGGTGCCATTTTGAAAAGATAATCTCTTCTGCGGCGCTGAGCACTGTCTACCGGTATTATTTATAGGTCATCATTTCTCTGTACAGCGCTGAGCACTGGCTAACCCTTCTGAACACGGTATCTACTGAGCTAGCGGCTAGCCTGCGTCCCTGGGCCCAACATCCTCTCTTCACCCATCTAGCTAACGTTACAGCCCACGACAGGTGCTGATCAGTAGGCTTACAGATTTTCCTCAACCCCTACTTCATGCCTGACATTCCTAACCTGTGAAGCTAAAAATACATGTTATTTGGGTCTATTTAATACGAAGTTAGTTAGCTCGCTGGCTAATATTGACAGGTGGGACAGAGTTGGTAGGCCAGGACAGGTGTTTGACAGCATTTACCTGATAAACGGAGGCTTTGGGCAGATCTAAACACACCGTGCAGCACAGCACTGAATACAGCCTCTCTTCCAGCTTTCCCGACTCTCCCTCCGGCAATCTCATCCGCTTCTTGGGCGGCGGCTCGTCCGGGTCCGAATCGGGCCCGAGTCCCTCTCCTCTTCGGAAGCCCACCTCCTCTTGCATTGACGGCCCACCGACCACTGTGTCCAGAGCTGCCCCCACCGCACCAACCCCCAGGCCGCCTGAGGAGCCTGGAGCCGCCGCGACGCCCACCTCACCACGCTCTTCCATCGAGGACATGGTGGTGGTGTTTGTCAGGCGTAATCTAGCGACCTGTTAGCTAGCTGGCAGATTTAGCGACCCCAGGCTCGGCAAGAGAAAGCCAGGACAGCTGGAATGGACGTTAGCTAGTGAGTTAGCTAGTTAGCTAGTTAGTAAGCAATGTTGCGCAATACGCGTTGAATTTAACAAACGGACGTTTTAGTAATTTTCCAAAATATATATTTTTTTTTGATGGTCGTTTTCGTATAGAACTGTAGCGCTGTTGACTGGCAGTTTTAACGAATATATTCAGCTAGCTACATGCTATAGCTAACAAGCTCACAAAAACAGTCCGGTCCTCGCCCTCGTCTAGCTAGAACAAAACAACCCGTCAGAGATGTTTTTGTGTTGTCAAGTCGCAGTTATTTGCCGTGACAGCGCATGAGCGGCCGTTCATAACGGCCCGGTTCGGCTGGTCGGTAAACGGGTTTTTTTCTCTCCCCCCTGTTGCCAGCTCGCTATCCACTGGACCTCCGGGACGTGTCAGTTTTGGAGAAAAAAATCTGAGAGATGTTCAGACAGGTCGCTAGGATTTGCCTAGTTGAACTACACAGACATCTTTGTTTTTCTCCTGTCCGGACCCTCCCCTCCTCCTCCTCTCCCCGACTTCACTACACCCTAGCTCGGCTGCACCTTCCAATCCTAACCGGTGTTACTCAGCTATGGTCACAACAACAGCAAATCCCGAGTTTCGTTGCTTGATAAACTGTCAATATTTTTGCCAGCTGCTGTTATGGCCTCCCTTGACAGTCCTTGAGCTGCGTCGCAGCTTGGCTAACAGTGGAATGGTTTTTTTTTGTTATTTTTTTGTAGCAGATGACTTGGGGGGGTATTTAAACAGTGGGTGCGCATGCGCGGTTGCGGTCTGCAGGGTGCGTGTGGGGGACCGGGTAGAATTTTGGACTTGAAAGGTGACCAGAACCCGATATGCGACAAAATGGAGCACCTCACCTGAAGGGCATCACCTGCCTAGACACGGCTAGACATAATCTGACACATCATGCTACCTGAAACCCTGGTTGCCCCTGCACCATTGATAGCCAACTAAATGTAGCAACAATAGGCCTATATATATCCATCATTTGTCAAATGATGTAATAGACTAACACATTGGGTGATAGCAGCAGAACCCAGGTGTTGTGATCTTGTTGATAATTATTATTACACTTTTTGGTCACACAAAACATTGCAACAACTGTTTATCTTGTGTCTGACACAGAAGATAAACAGTCAAAAGGTGGTGTTAGAAGGGGGTAATGAGGAGGCCTGGTGTCAGCTATCTGATTGGACAGGGTGGGGTCGCAGCCTGGGATTGGCCAAAGGGACAAGCCTTATATGGCTAAATGACATGACCAGAGACCAACATCTCCTACACACACACACACACACACACACACACACACACACACACACACACAGCTGTCACTACCTTAACGTACGTCACTGGGGCCAAGCTCCCTGCCACCCAGGACCTCTATACCAGGCGGCGTCAGAGGAAGGCCTAAAAATTGTTAAAGACTCCAGCCACCCAAGTCAGACGTTTCTCTCTGCCACCACACAGCAACCGATGAACCAAGTCTGGAATCAACAAGACAGTGAACAGCTTCTACCCCCAAGCCAGAAGACTGCTAAATAGTTAGTTATAAGTGCATATCTACCTCAATTACCTCGTACCCCTGCATATTGACTCAGTACTCGTACCCCCGCATATCGACTCAGTACTCGACTCTGGCTCGATGCCCACACTCTCACGGCACTTTCGGGGGGCTGCCCTATAGCGCACCGGGCTATGGGCACGCACTGGCGACACCGTGCGCTTAACCGCATAACACGGTGCCTGACCAGTAATGCGCTGCTTATAATAAGCACGAGGAGTGAGCTCAGGTCTGCTACCTGGCTTACTACCACACCTCGTCTGCCCCCCCCCAAAACATTTTTGGGGCTGCCTCTCGTACCTGTCGCACTGCCGTGCTGCCTCCTCATATCGCCGCCGCTCAGCTTTCGCTGCCTCCAGCTCTGCTTTGGGGCGGCGATATTCCCCAGCCTGTGCCCAGGGTCCTTTCCCGTCTAGAATCTCCTCCCATGTCCAGGAGTCCTGTGATGCTGGCCGCTGTTTTTGCTGTTGCTGCTGCTGTCGTCGCTGCTGTTTACCACGCCGCTTGGTCCTTGGTTGGTGGGTGATTCTGTCATGGGCGCCCTCCTCTTCATCTGAAGAGGAGAGGCGAGAAGGATCGGACCAAAATGCGGCGTCGTAAGTGTCCATGGTAAATCTTTAATAAAGCAAGTACTGACGCTGTATACAAAACAAACAAATGACGACCGTGAAGCTACAACATAGACAATCACCCACAAACAAACAGTGCAACCCAGGCTACCTAAGTATGATTCTCAATCAGAGACAACTAATGACACCTGCCTCTGATTGAGAACCATACTAGGCCGAAACATAGAAATACCCAAATCATAGAAAAACAAACATAGACTGCCCACCCACCCAACTCACGCCCTGACCATACTAAATAAATACAAGACAAAGGAAATAAAGGTCAGAACGTCACAGTACCCCCCCCCAAAGGTGCGGACTCCGGCCGCAAAACCTTGACCTATAGGGGAGGGTCTGGGTGGGCGTCTGTCCGCGGTGGCGGCTCTGGCGCGGGACGCGGACCCCACTTAACCATTGTCTTTGTCCGCCTTATTTTCCTCCTCCGTGGCTTTCTAACCATGACCACCCCTCTCAATGACCCCACTGGACAGAGGGGCGGAAGCTCTGGACAGAGGGGCGGAAGCTCTGGACAGAGGGGCGGAAGCTCTGGCGCCTCTGGGCTGAGGGGCTCTGGCGCCTCAGACTCCGGCAGCAGCGCCGGACAGGCGGGAGACTCCGGCAGCAGCGCCGGACAGGCGGGAGACTCCGGCAGCAGCGCCGGACAGGCGGGAGACTCCGGCAGCGGCGCCGGACAGGCGGGAAGCTCCGACAGCGGCGCCGGAACGGCGGGAGACTCCGGCAGCAGCGCCGGACAGGCGGGAGACTCCGGCAGCAGCGCCGGACAGGCGGGAGACTCCGGCAGCAGCGCCGGACAGGCGGGAGACTCCGGCAGCAGCGCCGGACAGGCGGGAGACTCCGGCAGCAGCGCCGGACAGGCGGGAGGCTCCGGACAGGCGGGAGGCTCCGGCAGCGGCGCCGGACAGGCGGGAGACTCCGGCAGCGGCGCCGGACAGGCGGGAGGCTCCGACAGCGGCGCCGGAATGGCGGGAGACTCCGGCAGCAGCGCCGGACAGGCGGGAGACTCCGGCAGCAGCGCCGGACAGGCGGGAGACTCCGGCAGCAGCGCCGGACAGGCGGGAGACTCCGGCAGCAGCGCCGGACAGGCGGGAGACTCCGGCAGCAGCGCCGGACAGGCGGGAGACTCCGGCAGCAGCGCCGGACAGGCGGGAAGCTCCGACAGCGGCGCCGGAACGGCGGGAGACTCCGGCAGCAGCGCCGGACAGGCGGGAGACTCCGGCAGCAGCGCCGGACAGGCGGGAGACTCCGGCAGCAGCGCCGGACAGGCGGGAGACTCCGGCAGCAGCGCCGGACAGGCGGGAGACTCCGGCAGCAGCGCCGGACAGGCGGGAGGCTCCGGACAGGCGGGAGGCTCCGGCAGCGGCGCCGGACAGGCGGGAGGCGCCGGACAGGCGGGAGACTCCGGCAGCGGCGCCGGACAGGCGGGAGGCTCCGACAGCGGCGCCGGAATGGCGGGAGACTCCGGCAGCAGCGCCGGACAGGCGGGAGACTCCGGCAGCAGCGCCGGACAGGCGGGAGACTCCGGCAGCAGCGCCGGACAGGCGGGAGACTCCGGCAGCAGCGCCGGACAGGCGGGAGACTCCGGCAGCGGCGCCGGACAGGCGGGAAGCTCCGACAGCGGCGCCGGAACGGCGGGAGACTCCGGCAGCAGCGCCGGACAGGCGGGAGACTCCGGCAGCAGCGCCGGACAGGCGGGAGACTCCGGCAGCAGCGCCGGACAGGCGGGAGACTCCGGCAGCAGCGCCGGACAGGCGGGAGACTCCGGCAGCAGCGCCGGACAGGCGGGAGGCTCCGGACAGGCGGGAGGCTCCGGCAGCGGCGCCGGACAGGCGGGAGACTCCGGCAGCGGCGCCGGACAGGCGGGAGGCTCCGACAGCGGCGCCGGAATGGCGGGAGACTCCGGCAGCAGCGCCGGACAGGCGGGAGACTCCGGCAGCAGCGCCGGACAGGCGGGAGACTCCGGCAGCAGCGCCGGACAGGCGGGAGACTCCGGCAGCAGCGCCGGACAGGCGGGAGACTCCGGCAGCAGCGCCGGACAGGCGGGAGACTCCGGCAGCAGCGCCGGACAGGCGGGAAGCTCCGACAGCGGCGCCGGAACGGCGGGAGACTCCGGCAGCAGCGCCGGACAGGCGGGAGACTCCGGCAGCAGCGCCGGACAGGCGGGAGACTCCGGCAGCAGCGCCGGACAGGCGGGAGACTCCGGCAGCAGCGCCGGACAGGCGGGAGACTCCGGCAGCAGCGCCGGACAGGCGGGAGGCTCCGGACAGGCGGGAGGCTCCGGCAGCGGCGCCGGACAGGCGGGAGGCGCCGGACAGGCGGGAGACTCCGGCAGCGGCGCCGGACAGGCGGGAGGCTCCGACAGCGGCGCCGGAATGGCGGGAGACTCCGGCAGCAGCGCCGGACAGGCGGGAGACTCCGGCAGCAGCGCCGGACAGGCGGGAGACTCCGGCAGCAGCGCCGGACAGGCGGGAGACTCCGGCAGCAGCGCCGGACAGGCGGGAGGCTCCGGACAGGCGGGAGGCTCCGGCAGCGGCGCCGGACAGGCGGGAGGCGCCGGACAGGCGGGAGACTCCGGCAGCGGCGCCGGACAGGCGGGAGGCTCCGGACAGGCGGGAGGCTCCGGCAGCGGCGCCTGACAGGCGGGAGGCTCCGGCAGCAGCGCCGGACAGGCGGGAGGCTCCGACAGCGGCGCCGGACAGGCGGGACCACCTGCAGGGAGGAGACAGAGAGACAGCCTGGTGCGTGGGGCTGCCACAGGAGCCACCAGGCTGGGGAGACCCTCAGGAGGCTTGGTGTTAGGAGGCACCTGAAGGACCGGGCTGTGGGGGAGCACTGGAGCTCTGGTGCGCAACCTTGGCACCACTTCCCCAGGCTGGACAACTACTCTAGCCCGGACCCTCCAGAGTGCAGGCACAGGTTGAACCGGGCTGTGGGTAAGCACGGGAGATCTAGTGCTTACTACATGCACCTCTCCCTTAGGCTCCACTCCCACATTCGCCCGGCACGAGCGGAGCGCAGGCAGAGGACGCACTGCACCCTCCCAGCGCCCCGGAGACACAGCACGCCGGCGCAGGATAACCTGGACCAAAACTGCGTACCGGCGACCAGACCCGCTGAGCAGGCACCATACGCCCTGGCTCGATGCCCACACTCTCACGGCACTTTCGGGGGGCTGCCCTATAGCGCACCGGGCTATGGGCACGCACTGGCGACACCGTGCGCTTAACCGCATAACACGGTGCCTGACCAGTAATGCGCTGCTTATAATAAGCACGAGGAGTGAGCTCAGGTCTGCTACCTGGCTTACTACCACACCTCGTCTGCCCCCCCCCAAAACATTTTTGGGGCTGCCTCTCGTACCTGTCGCACTGCCGTGCTGCCTCCTCATATCGCCGCCGCTAAGCTTTCGCTGCCTCCAGCTCTGCTTTGGGGCGGCGATATTCCCCAGCCTGTGCCCAGGGTCCTTTCCCGTCTAGAATCTCCTCCCATGTCCAGGAGTCCTGTGATGCTGGCCGCTGTTTTTGCTGTTGCTGCTGCTGTCGTCGCTGCTGTTTACCACGCCGCTTGGTCCTTGGTTGGTGGGTGATTCTGTCACGGGCGCCCTCCTCTTCATCTGAAGAGGAGAGGCGAGAAGGATCGGACCAAAATGCGGCGTCGTAAGTGTCCATGGTAAATCTTTAATAAAGCAAGTACTGACACTGTATACAAAACAATAAACAAATGACGACCGTGAAGTTACAACATAGACAATCACCCACAAACAAACAGTGCAACCCAGGCTACCTAAGTATGATTCTCAATCAGAGACAACTAATGACACCTGCCTCTGATTGAGAACCATACTAGGCCGAAACATAGAAATACCCAAATCATAGAAAAACAAACATAGACTGCCCACCCAACTCACGCCCTGACCATACTAAATAAATACAAGACAAAGGAAATAAAGGTCAGAACGTGACAGACTCAGTACTCGTACCCAGCGTATGTGCCCCTGCATATTGACTCAGTACTCGTACCCAACCAATGTGCCCCTGCATATTGACTCAGTACTCGTACCCAGCGTATGTGCCCCTGCATATTGACTCAGTACTCGTACCCAGCGTATGTGCCCCTTCATATTGACTCAGTACTCGTACCCAGCGTATGTGCACTAAAAACAGGTCCCTTTCCCCTTTACACTCAGGAGGAGACCGGAAGTGAATCCACAAGTCACACTGTCACTGGTGACACCCATCATCATCCCCTACCTCTCACAATGAACCACGCCAAAATCAACTTCACTTACTTCAAAAACCTACTTAACAACTTAACCTAACTAACTTAACTTCATTAACTTAGCCACAGTTGAATCACCAAGACTGCATATCCAAAAAACGTCTTCGGGATTCGGTTGTGGCTTCATTGACTGTTTATCATCAAGACATCACATGACTACATTGCCCACATTGGCCTAGTTAGTACCGTCATACTCAACTGGCGGCCTGCGGACCGGACCCGGACCCAGAACGTGGTCAATATGCCCCCCCCCCCCCCCCCCCCCCCCCCCTTCGACCGCTTGTATCATATAAACACACATGAGACATGGCAGAATGCCTAGCATTGCAGAAAATATGCCTTAAATCGTTTTTTAATTTTTTATCTCAGCCCCATGGCAAAATGTGTAGAAACTGCAACATTTTCTCTCTGCCAACAAGAGGGGTGTGAACAGTTTAGGGTCGCATGGGGATTTTGTTACTACGCTGATAAATTCCATCCAGACCTTTTGGGAAATTTGTGTGACCGGACTTTCTCAAATAGTACTAGAGTGCCCCTGACCTAGCAGTTGTCGTTCCTCAGATACCACTACAGCTGCAAGCTCCCTCCATGTGCACCAGGTGGTGCAAATACCCTACAAATGCTATTGTTCTCAACTTAAATTAAAAGCATATCACATCTACACTGAACAAAAAATATAAAAGCAACATACAACAATTTCAATGATTTTACTATGGATCTCACATAAACTGGGAATACAGATATGCATCTGTTGGTCACACAGGGAGGGGGAGAGGGAGAGAGAGGGAAAGAGAGAGAGAGGGATGGAGGGGGAGGGATAGAGAGAGGGAGGGAGAGGGAGAGAGAGGGGAGGGAGGGAGAGAGGGAGAGAGGGAGGGGGGAGAGAGGGAGGAAGGGAGAGAGATAGGGGGAGGGAGAGAGAGAGAAGGAGGGAGGGGGAGGGAGAGGGAGAGAGAGGGAAAGAGCGAGAGAGGGATGGAGGGGGAGGGAGAGAGAGGGGGAGGGAGGAAGAGAGGGGGAGGGAGAGAGGGAGGAAGGGAGAGAGAGGAAGGGAGGAGGGGGAGAGAGGGGGGAGGGAGAGAGAGAGAGGGAGTGCGGGAGCTAAATATTTATTTGCTTACAATAGCCCGAGGGACACTGAATAATAACATCTGCATAGTAAACATTAACTTACTCATTATTAGTATTATTGTTATTACTATTATTCTTATTATTGTTGTGATTATTATTCCAAAAGAGTAATGGTAGTAGAGGTGATGATGGTTGTTTAACGATGGTGGTGGTAGTAGTAGTAATGATGATGGTAGTAGTAGTAGTAATGATGATAGTAGCTGTAGTAGTAATGATGATGGTAGTAGTAGTAATGATGAAGGTAGTAGTAGTAGTAGCAATGATGGTGGTAGTAGTAGTGGTAATGATGATGGGAGTAGTAGTAATGATGAAGGTAGTAGTAGTAGTAGCAATGATGGTGGTAGTAGTAGTGGTAATGATGGTGGTAGTAGTAGTGGTAATGATGGTGGTAGTAGTAGTAATGATGGTGGTAGTAGTAGTAGTAGTAATGATGATGGTAGTAGTAGTAGTAATGATGATGGTAGTAGTAGTAATGATGGTGGTAGTTGTAGTTGTAGTAGTAATGATGATGGTAGCTGTAGTAGTAATGATGATGGTAGCTGTAGTAGTAATGATGATGGTAGTAGTTGTAGTAATGATGGTGGTAGTTGTAGTAGTAGTAATGATGATGGTAGTAGTAGTAGTAGTAAGGATGATGGTAGTAGTAGTAGTAGTAGTAGTAGTAGTAATGATGGTGATGGTAGTTGTAGTAGTAGTAAGGATGATGGTAGTTGTTGTAGTAGTAATGATGGTGATGGTAGTTGTAGTAGTAGTAATTTTAATTTTAATTTGTTTATTTTACCTTTATTTAACCAGGTAGGCAAGTTGAGAACAAGTTCTCATTTACAATTGCGACCTGGCCAAGATAAAGCATAGCAGTTCGACAGATAAAACGACACAGAGTTACACATGGAGTAAAAACAAACATACAGTCAATAATGCAGTATAAACAAGTCTATATACAATGTGAGCAAATGAGGTGAGAAGGGAGGTAAAGGCAAAAAAGGCCATGATGGCAAAGTAAATACAATATAGCAAGTAAAATACTGGAATGGTAGTTTTGCAATGGAAGAATGTGCAAAGTAGAAATAAAAAATAATGGGGTGCAAAGGAGCAAAATAAATAAATAAATTAAAATTAAATACAGTTGGGAAAGAGGTAGTTGTTTGGGCTAAATTATAGGTGGGCTATGTACAGGTGCAGTAATCTGTGAGCTGCTCTGACAGTTGGTGCTTAAAGCTAGTGAGGGAGATAAGTGTTTCCAGTTTCAGAGATTTTTGTAGTTCGTTCCAGTCATTGGCAGCAGAGAACTGGAAGGAGAGGCGGCCAAAGAAAGAATTGGTTTTGGGGGTGACTAGAGAGATATACCTGCTGGAGCGTGTGCTACAGGTGGGAGATGCTATGGTGACCAGCGAGCTGAGATAAGGGGGGACTTTACCTAGCAGGGTCTTGTAGATGACATGGAGACAGTGGGTTTGGCGACGAGTATGAAGCGAGGGCCAGCCAACGAGAGCGTACAGGTCGCAATGGTGGGTAGTATATGGGGCTTTGGTGATAAAACGGATTGCACTGTGATAGACTGCATCCAATTTGTTGAGTAGGGTATTGGAGGCTATTTTGTAAATGACATCGCCAAAGTCGAGGATTGGTAGGATGGTCAGTTTTACAAGGGTATGTTTGGCAGCATGAGTGAAGGATGCTTTGTTGCGAAATAGGAAGCCAATTCTAGATTTAACTTTGGATTGGAGATGTTTGATATGGGTCTGGAAGGAGAGTTTACAGTCTAACCAGACACCTAAGTATTTGTAGTTGTCCACGTATTCTAAGTCAGAGCCGTCCAGAGTAGTGATGTTGGACAGGCGGGTAGGTGCAGGTTGAAGAGCATGCATTTAGTTTTACTTGTATTTAAGAGCAATTGGAGGCCACGGAAGGAGAGTTGTATGGCATTGAAGCTTGCCTGGAGGGTTGTTAACACAGTGTCCAAAGAAGGGCCGGAAGTATACAGAATGGTGTCGTCTGCGTAGAGGTGGATCAGGGACTCACCAGCAGCAAGAGCGACCTCATTGATGTATACAGAGAAGAGAGTCGGTCCAAGAATTGAACCCTGTGGCACCCCCATAGAGACTGCCAGAGGTCCGGACAGCAGACCCTCCGATTTGACACACTGAACTCTATCAGAGAAGTAGTTGGTGAACCAGGCGAGGCAATCATTTGAGAAACCAAGGCTGTCGAGTCTGCCGATGAGGATATGGTGATTGACAGAGTCGAAAGCCTTGGCCAGATCAATGAATACGGCTGCACAGTAATGTTTCTTATCGATGGCGGTTAAGATATTCTTATCGATGGCGGCTGTTCGATGCTAATGCAGAACGCCATAGGATGTTTTTGTGTTGGTTAAGGGCAGTCAGGTCTGGGGAGAACCAAGGGCTATATCTGTTCCTGGTTCTAAATTTCTTAAATGGGGCATGTTTATTTAAGATGGTTAGGAAGGCATTTAAAAAAAATATCCAGGCATCCTCTACTGACGGGATGAGATCAATATCCTTCCAGGATACCCCGGCCAGGTCGATTAGAAAGGCCTGCTCGCAGAAGTGTTTCAGGGAGCGTTTTACAGTGATGAGTGGAGGTCGTTTGACCGCTGACCCATTACGGATGCAGGCAATGAGGCAGTGATCGCTGAGATCTTGGTTGAAGACAGCAGAGGTGTATTTAGAGGGGAAGTTGGTTAGGATGATATCTATGAGGGTGCCCGTGTTTAAGGTTTTGGGGAGGTACCTGGTAGGTTCATTGATTATTTGTGTGAGATTGAGGGCATCAAGTTTAGATTGTAGGATGGCTGGGGTGTTAAGCATGTTCCAGTTTAGGTCGCCTAGCAGCACGAACTCTGAAGATAGATGGGGGGCAATCAGTTCACATATGGTGTCCAGAGCACAGCTGGGGGCAGAGGGTGGTCTATAGCAGGCGGCAACGGTGAGAGACTTGTTTTTAGAGAGGTGGATTTTTAAAAGTAGAAGTTCAAATTGTTTGGGTACAGACCTGGATAGTAGGACAGAACTCTGCAGGCTATCTTTGCAGTAGATTGCAACACCGCCCCCTTTGGCAGTTCTATCTTGTCTGAAAATGTTGTAGTTTGGAATTAAAATGTCTGAGTTTTTGGTGGTCTTCCTAAGCCAGGATTCAGACACAGCTAGAACATCCGGGTTGGCAGAGTGTGCTAAAGCAGTGAATAGAACAAACTTAGGGAGGAGGCTTCTAATGTTAACATGCATGAAACCAAGGCTATTACGGTTACAGAAGTCGTCAAAAGAGAGCGCCTGGGGAATAGGAGTGGAGCTAGGCACTGCAGGGCCTGGATTCACCTCTACATCGCCAGAGGAACATAGGAGGAGTAGAATAAGGGTACGGCTAAAAGCTATGAGAATTGGTCGTCTAGAACGTCTGGAACATAGAGTAAAAGGAGGTTTCTGGGGGCGATAAAATAGCATCAAGGTATAATGTACAGACAAATGTATGGTAGGATGTGAATACAGTGGAGGTAAACCTAGGTATTGAGTGATGAAGAGAGAGATATTGTCTCTAGAAACATCGTTGAAACCAGGAGATGTCATTGCATGTGTGGGTGGTGGAACTAATAGGTTGGATAAGGTATAGTGAGCAGGACTAGAGGCTCTACAGTGAAATAAGCCAATAAACACTAACCAGAACAGAAATGGACAAGACATATTGACATTAAGGAGAGGCATGCTTAGTCGAGTGATCAAAAGGGTCCGGTGAGTGGAGAGGTTGGTTGGTGATTTAGACAGCTAGCCAGGGCATCGGTAGCAAGCTAGCATAGGATGGAGGTCTGTTGTTAGCCACCTCCTGCGCTCCGTCAGTAGATTAGTGGGGTTCCGTGTGGTAGAGGGGATTAATCCAAATCACACAACAACAACAAAAATAAAAACAATAGATATAGTTATAGAGGCCCAAGAAGAAAACATAATAATAATAATAAAAATAATAAAAAAAATATTTAAAAAATTGTCCGATTGTCTATTCAGATAGCAGCCGGTAAGACAGCTAACGGTTAGCAGGCCGCAGATGGGCGTTCAGGTAACGTCGCGACGGAGGAGCCAGCCGAATAACTCCTTCGGGTAGATAACGTCGGCAGTCCAGTTGTGAAGGCCCGGTGGGGCTCCGCGAAGGCAGCAAACCGGGTCCGGATAGGCGACTGCAGCCCAGGTGCGATTGATGGAACTCAGGAGTGATTGACGGAGCTTGCTAGCTCCGGAACAATTGATGTTTGCTCCGGAATCGACGAAGGCCGATAGTCACACGGATAGCAGCTAGCTAGCTGTGAGATCCGGGCATGAATGTCCAGAGAGCAGTCGAAATCCAGGGACATGGAGAGAAAAATTGTAGTAATAGTAGTAATGATGATGGTAGTAGTAGTAATGATAATGGTAGTAGTAGTAGTAGTAATGATGATGGTAGTAGTAGTAGTAGTAATGATGATGGTAGTAGTAGTAGTAGTAATGATGATGGTAGTAGTAGTAGTAATGATGATGGTAGTTGTAGTAGTAGTAATGATGATGGTAGTAGTAGTAGTAGTAATGATGGTGATGGTAGTTGTAGTAATGATGGTGATGGTAGTAGTAGTAGTAATGATGATGGTAGTAGTAGTAGTAGTAGTAATTATGATGGTAGTAGTAGTAGTAGTAATGATGATGGTAGTTGTAGTAGTAGTAATGATGATGGTAGTAGTAGTAGTAGTAATGATGGTGATGGTAGTAGTAGTAGTAGTAGTAATGATGGTGATGGTAGGTGTAGTACTGATGTAATGGTGAAGATGACAGTTTAGGGAGTTAGTTGTATGTTATGTAGTACTGATGTAATGGTGAAGATGACAGTTTAGGGAGTTAGTTGTATGTTATGTAGTACTGATGTAATGGTGAAGATGACAGTTTAGGGAGTTAGTTGTATGTTATGTAGTACTGATGTAATGGTGAAGATGACAGTTTAGGGAGTTAGTTGTATGTTATGTAGTACTGATGTAATGGTGAAGATGACAGTTTAGGGAGTTAGTTGTATGTTATGTAGTACTGATGTAATGGTGAAGATGACAGTTTAGGGAGTTAGTTGTATGTTATGTAGTACTGATGTAATGGTGAAGATGACAGTTTAGGGAGTTAGTTGTATGTTATGTAGTACTGATGTAATGGTGAAGATGACAGTTTAGGGAGTTAGTTGTATGTTATGTAGTACTGATGTAATGGTGAAGATGACAGTTTAGGGAGTTAGTTGTATGTTATGTAGTACTGATGTAATGGTGAAGATGACAGTTTAGGGAGTTAGTTGTATGTTATGTAGTACTGATGTAATGGTGAAGATGACAGTTTAGGGAGTTAGTTGTATGTTATGTAGTACTGATGTAATGGTGAAGATGACAGTTTAGGGAGTTAGTTGTATGTTATGTAGTACTGATGTAATGGTGAAGATGACAGTTTAGGGAGTTAGTTGTATGTTATGTAGTACTGATGTAATGGTGAAGATGACAGTTTAGGGAGTTAGTTGTATGTTATGTAGTACTGATGTAATGGTGAAGATGACAGTTTAGGGAGTTAGTTGTATGTTATGTAGTACTGATGTAATGGTGAAGATGACAGTTTAGGGAGTTAGTTGTATGTTATGTTGTACTGATGTAATGGTGAAGATGACAGTTTAGGGAGTTAGTTGTATGTTATGTAGTACTGATGTAATGGTGAAGATGACAGTTTAGGGAGTTAGTTGTATGTTATGTAGTACTGATGTAATGGTGAAGATGACAGTTTAGGGAGTTAGTTGTATGTTATGTAGTACTGATGTAATGGTGAAGATGACAGTTTAGGGAGTTAGTTGTATGTTATGTAGTACTGATGTAATGGTGAAGATGACAGTTTAGGGAGTTAGTTGTATGTTATGTAGTACTGATGTAATGGTGAAGATGACAGTTTAGGGAGTTAGTTGTATGTTATGTAGTACTGATGTAATGGTGAAGATGACAGTTTAGGGAGTTAGTTGTATGTTATGTAGTACTGATGTAATGGTGAAGATGACAGTTTAGGGAGTTAGTTGTATGTTATGTAGTACTGATGTAATGGTGAAGATGACAGTTTAGGGAGTTAGTTGTATGTTTAAATGTTTGTTATAGTTTTATTTTCTGTATTTATTATTTTATGTGTTTATTCTATTTATACTATTGACTGTTGATTGTCATTTTTTAAACATTTTTTAAATATTTGTTTGCATTATTATTTACTACAATTTTATATTATTATTCTTGATTATTTTTATTACAATGTATGCTTTGGCAATAGTGACACAATGTTTTTCATGCCAATAAAAGAGCTTGAATTTGAATTTGATAGGGAGACAGAGAGGAGGGCTGTTTATCTGAGAGAGAGAGAGAGGGAGACAGAGAGGAAGGCTGTTTATCTGAGAGAGAGAGAGAGGGAGACAGAGAGGAAGGCTGTTTATCTGAGAGAGAGAGAGAGAGGGAGACAGAGAGGAAGGCTGTTTATCTGAGAGAGAGAGAGAGAGGGAGACAGAGAGGAAGGCTGTTTATCTGAGAGAGAGAGAGAGAGAGAAAGAGAGGTAGACAGAGAGGAGGGCTGTTTATCTGAGAGAGAGAGAGGGAGACAGAGAGGAAGGCTGTTTATCTGAGAGAGAGAGAGAGAGAGAGAGAGAGAGGTAGACAGAGAGGAGGGCTGTTTATCTGAGAGAGAGAGGGAGACAGAGAGGAGGGCTGTTTATCTGAGAGAGAGGGAGAGAGAGAGAGAGAGAGAGAGAGAGAGGTAGACAGAGAGGAGGGCTGTTTATCTGAGAGAGGGAGAGATAGAGAGACAGAGAGGAGGGATGTTCATTTGAAAGAGGGAGAGATAGAGAGGAGGGATGTTAATTTGAGAGAGGGAGAGATAGAGAGACAGAGAGGAGGGGTTTTTATGTGAGAGAGGGAGAGATAGAGAGACAGAGAGGAGGGGTTTTTATGTGAGAGAGGGAGAGATAGAGTGACAGAGAGGAGGGGTGTTTATGTGAGAGAGGGAGAGATAGAGAGACAGAGAGGAGGGATGTTCATTTGAGAGAGGGAGAGATAGAGAGACAGAGAGGAGGGATGTTCATGTGAGAGGGAGAGGGAGAGATAGAGAGACAGAGAGGAGGGCTGTTCATTTGAGAGAGGAAGAGATAGAGAGACAGAGAGGAGGGGTGTTTATGTGAGAGAGAGAGAGATAGAGAGACAGAGAGGAGGGATGTTCATTTGAGAGAGGGAGAGATAGAGAGACAGAGAGGAGGGATGTTCATGTGAGAGGGAGAGATAGAGAGACAGAGAGGAGAGCTGTTCATTTGAGAGAGGGAGAGATAGAGAGACAGAGAGGAGGGATGTTCATGTGAGAGGGAGAGATAGAGAGACAGAGAGGAGGGCTGTTCATTTGAGAGAGGGAGAGATAGAGAGACAGAGAGGAGGGGTGTTTATGTGAGAGAGGGAGAGATAGAGAGACAGAGAGGAGGGATGTTCATTTGAGAGAGGGAGAGATAGAGAGACAGAGAGGGGGGATGTTCATGTGAGAGGGAGAGATAGAGAGACAGAGAGGAGGGCTGTTCATTTGAGAGAGGGAGAGATAGAGAGGAGGGCTGTTCATTTGAGAGAGGGAGAGATAGAGAGACAGAGAGGAGGGATGTTCATGTGAGAGGGAGAGATAGAGAGACAGAGAGGAGGGCTGTTTATCTGAGAGAGGGAGAGAGAGGTAGACAGAGAGGAGGGCTGTTTATGTGAGAGAGGGAGAGAGAGGGAGACAGAGAGGAGGGCTGTTTATGTGAGAGAGGGAGACAGAGAGGAGGGCTGTTTATCTGAGAGAGGGAGAGAGGTAGACAGAGAGGATGGCTGTTTATGTGAGAGAGGGAGAGAGAGGGAGACAGAGAGGAGGGCTGTTTATCTGAGAGAGGGAGAGATAGAGAGACAGAGAGGAGGGCTGTTTATGTGAGAGAGGGAGAGAGAGGGAGACAGAGAGGAGGGCTGTTTATGTGAGAGGGGGAGAGAGAGGGAGACAGAGAGGAGGGCTGTTTATCTGAGAGAGGGAGAGAGAGGGAGACAGAGAGGAGGGCTGTTTATGTGAGAGAGGGAGACAGAGGAGGGATGTTTATGTGAGAGGGGGAGAGATAGAGAGGAGGGTTTTTATGTGAGAGAGGGAACGATAGAGAGATAGAGAGACAGAGAGGAGGGCTGTTTATCTGAGAGGTAGAGATAGAGATACAGAGGAGGGATGTTCATTTGAGAGAGGGGGAGATAGAGAGACAGAGAGGAGGGATGTTTATCTGAGAGAGGGGGAGATAGAGAGACAGAGAGGAGGGATGTTTATCTGAGAGAGGGAGAGATAGAGAGACAGAGAGGAGGGATGTTCATTTGAAAGAGGGAGAGATAGAGAGACAGAGAGGAGGGATGTTCATGTGAGAGGGAGTGATAGAGAGACAGAGAGGAGGGATGTTCATTTGAGAGAGAGAGATAGAGAGGAGGGATGTTCATTTGAGAGAGGGAGAGATAGAGAGACAGAGAGGAGGGGTTTTTATGTGAGAGAGGGAGAGATAGAGAGACAGAGAGGAGGCGTTTTTATGTGAGAGAGGGAGAGATAGAGAGACAGAGAGGAGGGGTTTTTATGTGAGAGAGGGAGAGATAGAGTGACAGAGAGGAGGGGTGTTTATGTGAGAGAGGGAGAGATAGAGAGACAGAGAGGAGGGATGTTCATTTGAGAGATGGAGAGATAGAGAGACAGAGAGGAGGGATGTTCATGTGAGAGGGAGAGATAGAGAGACAGAGAGGAGGGCTGTTCATTTGAGAGAGGAAGAGCTAGAGAGACAGAGAGGAGGGCTGTTTATGTGAGAGAGGGAGATAGAGGGAGACAGAGAGGAGGGCTGTTTATGTGAGAGGGGGAGAGAGAGGGAGACAGAGAGGAGGGCTGTTTATCTGAGAGAGGGGGGAGATAGAGAGACAGAGAGGAGGGGGTTTTATGTGAGAGAGGGAGAGATAGAGTGACAGAGAGGAGGGGTGTTTATGTGAGAGAGGGAGAGATAGAGAGACAGAGAGGAGGGATGTTCATTTGTGAGAGGGAGTGATAGAGAGACAGAGAGGAGGGGTGTTTATGTGAGGGAGGGAGAGATAGAGAGACAGAGAGGGGGGATGTTCATGTGAGAGGGAGAGATAGAGAGACAGAGAGGAGGGCTGTTCATTTGAGAGAGGGAGAGATAGAGAGGAGGGCTGTTCATTTGAGAGAGGGAGAGATAGAGAGACAGAGAGGAGGGATGTTTATTTGAGAGAGGGAGAGATAGAGAGACAGAGACGAGGGATGTTCATTTGAGAGAGGGAGAGATAGAGAGACAGAGAGGAGGGATGTTCATGTGAGAGATAGAGAGATAGAGAGGAGGGATGTTCATGTGAGAGGGAGAGATAGAGAGACAGAGAGGAGGGCTGTTTATCTGAGAGAGGGAGAGAGAGGTAGACAGAGAGGAGGGCTGTTTATGTGAGAGAGGGAGAGAGAGGGAGACAGAGAGGAGGGCTGTTTATGTGAGAGAGGGAGACAGAGAGGAGGGCTGTTTATCTGAGAGAGGGAGAGAGGTAGACAGAGAGGATGGCTGTTTATGTGAGAGAGGGAGAGAGAGGGAGACAGAGAGGAGGGCTGTTTATGTGAGAGGGGGAGAGAGAGGGAGACAGAGAGGAGGGCTGTTTATCTGAGAGAGGGAGAGAGAGGGAGACAGAGAGGAGGGCTGTTTATGTGAGAGAGGGAGACAGAGGAGGGATGTTTATGTGAGAGGGGGAGAGATAGAGAGGAGGGTTTTTATGTGAGAGAGGGAACGATAGAGAGATAGAGAGACAGAGAGGAGGGCTGTTTATCTGAGAGGTAGAGATAGAGATACAGAGGAGGGATGTTCATTTGAGAGAGGGGGAGATAGAGAGACAGAGAGGAGGGATGTTTATCTGAGAGAGGGGGAGATAGAGAGACAGAGAGGAGGGATGTTTATCTGAGAGAGGGAGAGATAGAGAGACAGAGAGGAGGGATGTTCATTTGAAAGAGGGAGAGATAGAGAGACAGAGAGGAGGGATGTTCATGTGAGAGGGAGTGATAGAGAGACAGAGAGGAGGGATGTTCATTTGAGAGAGAGAGATAGAGAGGAGGGATGTTCATTTGAGAGAGGGAGAGAGAGAGAGACAGAGAGGAGGGGTTTTTATGTGAGAGAGGGAGAGATAGAGAGAGAGAGAGGAGGCGTTTTTATGTGAGAGAGGGAGAGATAGAGAGACAGAGAGGAGGGATGTTCATTTGAGAGAGGGAGAGATAGAGAGACAGAGAGGAGGGATGTTCATGTGAGAGGGAGAGATAGAGAGACAGAGAGGAGGGCTGTTCATTTGAGAGAGGAAGAGCTAGAGAGACAGAGAGGAGGGCTGTTTATGTGAGAGAGGGAGAGAGAGGGAGACAGAGAGGAGGGCTGTTTATGTGAGAGGGGGAGAGAGAGGGAGACAGAGAGGAGGGCTGTTTATCTGAGAGAGGGAGAGATAGAGAGACAGAGAGGAGGGATGTTCATGTGAGAGGGAGAGATAGAGAGACAGAGAGGAGGGCTGTTTATCTGAGAGAGGGAGAGATAGAGAGACAGAGAGGAGGGATGTTTATCTGAGAGAGGGAGAGATAGAGAGACAGAGAGGAGGGCTGTTTATCTGAGAGAGGGAGAGATAGAGAGACAGAGAGGAGGGCTGTTTATCTGAGAGAGGGAGAGAGAGGGAGACAGAGAGGAGGGCTGTTTATGTGAGAGAGGGAGACAGAGGAGGGATGTTTATGTGAGAGGGGGAGAGATAGAGAGGAGGGTTTTTATGTGAGAGAGGGAACGATAGAGAGATAGAGAGACAGAGAGGAGGGCTGTTTATCTGAGAGGTAGAGATAGAGATACAGAGGAGGGATGTTCATTTGAGAGAGGGAGAGATAGAGAGACAGAGAGGAGGGATGTTTATCTGAGAGAGGGGGAGATAGAGAGACAGAGAGGAGGGATGTTTATCTGAGAGAGGGAGAGATAGAGAGACAGAGAGGAGGGATGTTCATTTGAAAGAGGGAGAGATAGAGAGACAGAGAGGAGGGCTGTTTATCTGAGAGAGGGAGAGATAGAGAGACAGAGAGGAGGGCTGTTTATCTGAGAGAGGGAGAGATAGAGAGACAGCGAGGAGGGCTGTTTATCTGAGAGAGGGAGAGATAGAGAGACAGAGAGGAGGGGTGTTTATGTGAGAGAGGGAGAGATAGAGAGACAGAGAGGAGGGATGTTTATCTGAGAGAGGGAGAGATAGAGAGACAGAGAGGAGGGATGTTCATGTGAGAGGGAGAGATAGAGAGACAGAGAGGAGGGCTGTTTATCTGAGAGAGGGAGAGATAGAGAGACAGAGAGGAGGGATGTTTATCTGAGAGAGGGAGAGATAGAGAGACAGAGAGGAGGGCTGTTTATCTGAGAGAGGGAGAGATAGAGAGACAGAGAGGAGGGCTGTTTATCTGAGAGAGGGAGAGAGAGGGAGACAGAGAGGAGGGCTGTTTATGTGAGAGAGGGAGACAGAGGAGGGATGTTTATGTGAGAGGGGGAGAGATAGAGAGGAGGGTTTTTATGTGAGAGAGGGAACGATAGAGAGATAGAGAGACAGAGAGGAGGGCTGTTTATCTGAGGTAGAGATAGAGATACAGAGGAGGGATGTTCATTTGAGAGAGGGGGAGATAGAGAGACAGAGAGGAGGGATGTTTATCTGAGAGAGGGGGAGATAGAGAGACAGAGAGGAGGGATGTTTATCTGAGAGCGGGAGAGATAGAGAGACAGAGAGGAGGGATGTTCATGTGAGAGGGAGTGATAGAGAGACAGAGAGGAGGGATGTTCATTTGAGAGAGAGAGATAGAGAGGAGGGATGTTCATTTGAGAGAGGGAGAGATAGAGAGACAGAGAGGAGGGGTTTTTATGTGAGAGAGGGAGAGATAGAGAGACAGAGAGGAGGCGTTTTTATGTGAGAGAGGGAGAGATAGAGAGACAGAGAGGAGGGGTTTTTATGTGAGAGAGGGAGAGATAGAGTGACAGAGAGGAGGGGTGTTTATGTGAGAGAGGGAGAGATAGAGAGACAGAGAGGAGGGATGTTCATTTGAGAGAGGGAGAGATAGAGAGACAGAGAGGAGGGATGTTTATCTGAGAGAGGGGGAGATATAGAGACAGAGAGGAGGGATGTTTATCTGAGAGAGGGAGAGATCGAGAGACAGAGAGGAGGGATGTTCATTTGAAAGAGGGAGAGATAGAGAGACAGAGAGGAGGGCTGTTTATCTGAGAGAGGGAGAGATAGAGAGACAGAGAGGAGGGCTGTTTATCTGAGAGAGGGAGAGATAGAGAGACAGCGAGGAGGGCTGTTTATCTGAGAGAGGGAGAGATAGAGAGACAGAGAGGAGGGGTGTTTATGTGAGAGAGGGAGAGATAGACAGACAGAGAGGAGGGATGTTTATCTGAGAGAGGGAGAGATAGAGAGACAGAGAGGAGGGATGTTTATCTGAGAGAGGGAGAGATAGAGAGACAGAGAGGAGGGCTGTTTATCTGAGAGAGGGAGAGATAGAGAGACAGAGAGGAGGGATGTTCATGTGAGAGAGGGGAAGAAAAAGAGTGATAAAGAGAAGCTGTGTTTGAAAGAGGGAGGAAAAGAGAGGGAGGGAGGGCTGTTTTGAGCTGTCTTGTGCCTGAAAAGGGAGGAGGGAGGAGGAAGAGGAGAGAACTGAGCTGTGTGATCTGCACTGGTCTCTGCGATAGAGAGGAGAGAGGAAGGAGGAGAAGAGAGGAGAGGATAGGGAGATGAACAGCGATAAAGGAATATTGGACTAACCCGTGAGGTATGGCTGTCATGGGTTGTGTTATTTATAGCAACGACAGAGGTGTGTGTGAATGAACAATCTGTGTATTACGTTGTTTGTGCACATGTGCATACATATGTGTGTGTGTGTGTGTGTGTGTGTGTGTGTGTGTGTGTGTGTGTGTGTGTGTGTGTGTGTGTGTGTGTGTGACTGCAGTGACACTGTGTTTGCTGATGGTGCCATGTATGATGGGTGGAATATGATAGATTATTAATTTTCTAATGATAGTGCAGCATTGTCAGAGTGTGTTTGTATGTATGTGTCTGTGTGTGTGTGTGTTTGTGTGTGTGTTTGTGAGTGTGTGTTTGTGAGTGTGTTTGTGTGTGTGTCTGTTTTTGTGTGTGTTTGTGTGTGTGTGTTTGTGAGTGTGTTTGTGTGTGTGTCTGTTTGTGTGTGTGTTTGTGTGTGTGTCTTAATATTGTGTATGTGGATATGTACAAGAATTGTGCCTATGAATTTGTTTAGGTGTGTGTCTGCGCATGAGCCCAGCTCTCCAACACCGCCATGACACTGCTTCGTAGTGTGTGTGTGTGTCACAATGCTTAATAGCATACTCTGGGATTTCTATTGGAGCAGCTGTTTCTGAGCATCTTCTTAGAGACTGTCGGTGGGTTGGCATGTGCTGGCCAGTTTAACTGTCGGTGGGTTAGCATGTGCTAGCCAGTTTAACTGTCGGTGGGTTAGCATGTGCTGGCCAGTTTAACTCTCGGTGGGTTAGCATGTGCTGGCCAGTTTAACTGTCGGTGGGTTAGCATGTGCTGGCCAGTTTAACTGTCGGTGGGTTAGCATGTGTTAGCTAGTTTAACTGTCGGTGGGTTAGCATGTGTTAGCTAGTTTAACTGTCGGTGGGTTAGCATGTGTTAGCTAGTTTAACTGTTGTTGGGTTAGCATGTGCTAGCCAGTTTAACGGTCGGTGGGTTAGCATGTGCTGGCCAGTTTAACTGTCAGTGGGTTAGCATGTGTTAGCTAGTTTAACTGTCGGTGGGTTAGCATGTGTTAGCTAGTTTAACTGTCGTTGGGTTAGCATGTGTTAGCTAGTTTAACTGTCAGTGGGTTAGCATGTGTTAGCTAGTTTAACTGTCGTTGGGTTAGCATGTGCCAGCCAGTTTAACGGTTGGTGGGTTAGCATGTCCTAACCATACAGTACGTCATAACCCTTATCTACTCTGATCTCGCTGTCTGTCTGTCTTTCTCGCTTAGAAATGGATGGATCCATAGACAGTGTTAGAGGTTAGATGTCAGACATGATGACATCACATGGAAAGCTGAGGATGCAGAGAGGGAGTCTGTACGAGTATGACTCCCAGGTCAAAGGTGAGATCATGCAACTATACGTGTCTGTCTGCGTGACAGGGATTCATACATATACTGCCTCCTGATGTCTGATGTGTGTTCAAATACGTATGTTAATGTGTCACTGGTGGGATCTGAACCCTGGTCTCCCAAAAGAGAAACCATAGTCTCACCATTAGACCAAGAGGTAATTCCCTTTTGGGTGATACTGGTTTTGAAATAGCAGGCATTGTTATCTTATCACGAGGCCATGAGCCCGACTCCGGTCCGCTATATTCACCCCACTTCCTTCCTCCATGAGACATCGTCCCACAGTTGGGCGCCGTTTTCACAAGTGGGATTTGAACCCTGGTCTCCCACAGGGCTACCTCATCACGAGACCATGAGTCACGTCCGCTACGTGTTCACATGTGTGTTCATATGTGTGTGTGTGTGTGTGTGTGTGTGTGTGTGTGTGCGCGCACATGCGTAGACCTGCGGGTGCAGCTGTGTGACCAGATGCAGGTTCTGGAAGGTCAGGTGGAAGTCAAAGGTCAACAGCTGTCTGACCTGTCTGAGTTCTTCCGTCGTCATGGCGACATCGAGGCAGAGTACGCCCGCGCCCTCGACAAACTCACAGAGGTTCACCCTGAAGGCCAAGAGGTGTGTGTGTGAAAACATTGCATTCTTCCTGTTTATTCTATGTTATTGTTTGATCTGACCGGTAGATTCCATTTATTGATGTTATGTTAGTACAGAACATTCAATGTTAATATCATGTTCGTTAACTCTCCACTCTGTCTCTCCCTCTCTCTGTCTCACCCCTCTCTCTGTCTCTCTCTGTCTCTCTGTCTCCCTCTCTCTGTCTCACCCCTCTCTCTGTCTCACCCCTCTCTCTGTCTCTCCCTCCCTCTCCTCGCACTCTGTCTCTCCCTCTCTCTGTCTCACCCCTCTCTCTGTCTCACCCCTCTCTCTGTCTCACCCCTCTCTCTGTCTCTCCCTCTCTCTGTCTCACCCCTCTCTCTGTCTCACCCCTCTCTCTGTCTCTCTCTCCCTCCCTCTCCTCGCTCTCTGTCTCACCCCTCTCTCTGTCTCCCCCTCTGTCTCCCCCCTCCCCTCTGTAGGAAGGAGCAGAGTGGTCAGTCGGTGTCTCAGTGTTGGTCAGTTCTGTTGACTCAGACACGTGCAGAGAGTCTCTGATGACTGATTAGTCTCTGATGACTGATTAGTCTCTGATGACTGATTTGTCTCTGATGACTGATTCGTCTCTGATGACTGATTAGTCTCTGATGACTGATTCGTCTCTGATGACTGATTAGTCTCTGATGACTGATTAGTCTCTGATGACTGATTAGTCTCTGATGACTGATTCGTCTCTGATGACTGATTAGTCTCTGATGACTGATTAGTCTCTGATGACTGATTAGTCTCTGATGACTGATTCGTCTCTGATGACTGATTAGTCTCTGATGACTGATTCGTCTCTGATGACTGATTCGTCTCTGATGACTGATACGTCTCTGATGACTGATTTGTCTCTGATGACTGATTTATCTCTGATGACTGATTTGTCTCTGATGACTGATTCGTCTCTGATGACTGATTCGTCTCTGATCACTGATCTGTCTCTGATGACTGATTTGTCTCTGACTGATTTGTCTCTGATGACTGATTCTTCTTGACTGATTTGTCTCTGATGACTGATTCGTCTCTCATGACTGATTCGTCTCTGATGACTGATTCGTCTCTGACTGATTTGTCTCTGATGACTGATTCTTCTTGACTGATTCGTCTCTGATGACTGATTTGTCTCTGATGACTGATTCTTCTTGACTGATTCGTCGCTGATGACTGATTCGTCTCTGATGACTGATTCGTCTCTGATGACTGATTAGTCTCTAACTGATTTGTCTCTGATGACTGATTAGTCTCTGATGACTGATTAGTCTCTGATGACTGATTCTTCTTTACTGATTCGTCGCTGATGACTGATTCGTCTCTGATGACTGATTCGTCTTGACTGATTCGTCTCTAAACTAGTCTCTGACTGATTCATCTCTGATGACTGATTCATCTCTGATGACTGATTCATCTCTGATGACTGATTCCTTTTGACTGATTCATCTCTGATGACTGATTCGTCTCTGATCAGAGTAAGGAGGTCGGAGTTGAGATGCAAGACGAGCTACTGAAGGTCACCACTGAAATGCAGACGGTACGAACATACCTTAGTCACTACAGACGAGGACGATAGTAACAAGATGAAACTGGTATTACCAGCATTATGTCTTACTGTGGGTGTGTGTGAAAGGTACTATAGCTGTGTAAAGGTACTATAGCTGTGTAAAGGTACTATAGCCGTGTAAAGGTACTATAGCTGTGTAAAGGTACTATAGCTGCGTAAAGGTACTATAACTGTGTAAAGGTACTATAGCTGCGTAAAGGTACTATAGCCGTGTAAAGGTACTATAGCTGTGTAAAGGTACTATAGCTGTGTAAAGGTACTATAGCTGTGTAAAGGTACTATAGCTGTGTAAAGGTACTATAACTGTGTAAAGGTACTATAGCTGCGTAAATGTACTATAGCTGTGTAAAGGTACTATAGCTGCGTAAAGGTACTATAGCCGTGTAAAGGTACTATAGCCGTGTAAAGGTACTATAGCCGTGTAAAGGTACTATAGCTGTGTAAAGGTACTATAGCTGTGTAAAGGTAAAAGAGTGTATCTGTGTTTCTGTGGTTTGTTAGAAAGTGAAGGAGTATCTGACTGGAAGCTCCCTGATCTCCAAACTACAGGCTAAACATGACCTTCTGCAGGAGGCCATACAGAAAGGTACTGCTACTATACCACATGCCAACTATACTACTACTGCGCTATTACTATAGTACTACTATACTACTACTATAGTACTACCATACTTCTACGGCACTACTACGGCACTACTACTATAGTACTACTATACTACTACTATACTACTACTATACTACTACGGTACTACCACTATAGTACTACTACACAACTATACTTCTACTATATTACTACCACTGCTGTACTACTGCTATACTATCGCTGTACTACTACTATATTACTACCACTACTATACTACTACGGTACTATTACTATAGTACTACTATGCTACTATGGTGCTATTACTATAGTACTACTATATTACTACTGTACTACTACTATATTGCTACCACTAATATACTAACGCTGCACTACTACTATATTACTACCACTACTATACTACTACTATACTACTACTGTACTACTACTATACTACTACTACACTACTACTGTACTACTACTGTACTACTACTATATTACTACCACTACTATACTGCCACTATACTACTACTGTACTACTACTATACTACTACTGTACTACTACTGTACTACTACTATATTACTACCACTACTATACTACTACTGTACTACTACTGTACTACTACTATACTACTACTGTACTACTACTGTACTACTACTATAGTACTACCACCACTATACTACTACTATACTACTACTGTACTACTACTATACTACTACTGTACTACTACTATATTACTACTATTGCTACCATATTACTACTATTGCTATATTACTACTATTGCTACCACTAATATACTAACGCTGCACTACTACTATATTACTACCACTACTATACAACTACTATACTACTACTGTACTACTACTGTACTACTACTGTACTACTACTATAGTACTACCACCACTATACTACTACTATACTACTACTGTACTACTACTATACTACTACTGTACTACTACTGTACTACTACTATATTACTACCACTACTATACTACTACTGTACTACTACTGTACTACTACTATAGTACTACCACCACTATACTACTACTATACTACTACTGTACTACTACTATACTACTACTATACTACTACTGTACTACTACTGTACTACTACTATATTACTACCGCTACTATACTACTACTATACTACTACTGTACTACTAATGTACTACTACTATGCTACCGCTGTACTACTACTGTACTACTACTATATTACTACCACTACTATACTACTACTATGCTACTACTGTACTACTAATGTACTACTACTATATTACTACCACCACTGTACTACTACTGTACTACTACTACTATAATACTATTGTACTACTGCTATACTACCGCTCCACTACTACTATATTACTACCACTACTTTACAACTACTATACTACCGCTGTACTACTACTATACTACTATTGTACTACTACTATATTACTACCGCTACTATACTACTACTATACTACTGCTGTACTTCTACTGTACTACTGCTATACTACTACTGTGCTACTACTATACTACTAATGTACTACTACTATATTACTACCACTACTATACTACTACTTTACTGCTACTATATTACTACCACTACTATACTACTACTTTCCTGCTACTGTACAACTACTTCTCCTGTACTACTACTATACTACTATACTACTACTGTAATATACTACACAACTAATCTTAGCCTATCCCTAACTCTCTTTTTCGCCCTCTCCTTCCTCCTTCCTCCTTCTCCCTCTCCCATTATCCCTCTTTTGCTATCTCTCTCTCCCTGCCCCCCTCACCCCCGCGGTCTCTTCATCTATCCGTCTGTTTTCCAGCTGAGGCCGTTGATAGCGACCCCTCCAGGTAAACATCCATGTTTCTGCTCAGAGAGAGAGAGAGAGAGAGAGAGAGAGCGAGAGAGAGAGAGAGAGAGAGAGAGAGAGAGAGAGAGAGAGAGAGAGAGAGAGAGAGCGAGACCATTGTAAATACAACCCTTATTTATGCTTATTTATTTTCCCTTGTGTACTTTAACCATTTGTACATTGTTACAACACTGTATATATACATAATATGACATTTTTAACATCTTTATTGTTTTGAAACATCTGTATGTGTAATGTTTACTGTTAATTTTGATTGTTTATTTCACTTTTGTATATTATCTACCTCAATGGCTTTGGCAATGTTAACACATGTTTCCCATGCCAATAAACCCCCTTGAATTGAATTGAATTGAGAGAGAGAGGAGAGAGAAAATAAGAGAGAGAACGAGAAGAGAAAGAGAGAGTATATTCGTCAACACAGCCACAGATCTAAATCCAAGCAACACTACATTTTTATTGTTGAAACCAGGATGTGTGTATGTTTGCGTGTGTGTGCGTAAGTGTATGACTATTGAGTGATGCTGTATATCTCCCAGAATGCAGTGTGCTAGGTCAGTGCGTGTGCAGAGGTCAAGACCCTGTTCCATGTAAAGCCACACCCTCTTCACCTATGATATGCTGGGTTTCATACAGGTAATAAACACACACACACACACACACACAGACACACACACACTAATATTTCATAATGCTAATATGTGTTGGAGAGATATGCAGCGTGTGGCTGGAACATTCAGCTACTGTATCTCCCTGGTCCAAAACAAAAACTAACAGTGAGAATGTCATGAATCTATTTTTGTTCTCTCTCTCTCTCTCAATTAAATTTCAAGGGGATTTATTGGCATGGGAAACATATGTTTACATGGCCAAAGCAAACTTACTCCCAGAAGTTCCAAAAGAATAAAGACATTTCAAATGTTATATTATGAATATATCCAGTGTTGTAATGATGTGCAAATACTTAAAGTACAAAAGGGAAAATAAATAAACATAAATATTGGTTGTATTTACAATGGTGTTTGTTCTTCACTGGTTGCCCTTTTCTTGTGACAACAGGTCACACATCTTGCTGCTGTGATGTCACACTGTGGTATTTCACCCAGTAGATATGGGAGTTTATCAAAATTGGGTTTGTTTTCAAATTCTTTGTGGATCTGTGTAATCTGAGGGAAATATGTGTCTCTAATATGGTCATACATTTGGCAGGAGGCTAGGAAGTGCAGCTCAGTTTACACCTCATTTTGTGGGCAGTGAGCACATAGCCTGTCTTCTCTTGAGAGCCATGTCTGCCTACGGCGGCCTTTCTCAATAGCAAGGCTATGCTCACTGAGTCTGTACATAGTCAAATCTTTCCTTAAATTTGAGTCAGTCACAGTGGTCAGGTATTCTGCCACTGTGTACTTTCTGTTTAGGGTCAAATGGCATTCTAGTTTGCTCATTTTTTTTGTAATTTCTTTCAAATGTGTCAAGTAATTATCTTTTCGTTTTCTCATGATTTGGTTGGGTGTAATTGTGTTGCTGTCCTGGGACTCTGTGGGGTCTGTTTGTGTTTGTGGACAGAGCCCCAGGACCAGCTTGCTTAAGGGACTCTTCTCCAGGTTCATCTCTCTGTAGGTGATGGCATTGATATGGAAGGTTTGGGAATCGCTTCCTTTTAGGTGGTTGTAGAATTTAACGGCTCTTTTCTGGATTTTGATAATTAGCGGGTATCGACCTAATTCTGCTCTGCATGCATTATTTGGTGTTTTACTTTGTACATGGAGGATATACAGAATTCTGCATGCAGAATCTCAATTTGGTGTTTGTCCCATTTTGTAAATTCTTGGTTGGTGTAGTCTCAGTAGTCTCTCTCTCTCTCCTCCTGTGTGATATTTAACAGTAGTCTCTCTCCTCCTGTGTGATATTTAACAGTAGTCTCTCTCTCCTCCTGTGTGATATTTAACAGTAGTCTCTCTCCTCCCCTGGGTGATATTTAACAGTAGTCTCTCTCTCCTCCTGTGTGATATTTAACAGTAGTCTCTCTCCTCCTGTGTGATATTTAACAGTAGCCTCTCTCCTCCTGTGTGATATTTAACAGTAGTCTCTCTCTCGTCCTGTGTGATATTTAACAGTAGTCTCTCTCCTCCTGTGTGATATTTAACAGTAGTCTCTCTCTCTCTCCTCCTGTGTGATATTTAACAGTAGTCTCTCTCTCTCTCCTCCTGTGTGATATTTAACAGTAGTCTCTCTCCTCCTGTGTGATATTTAACAGTAGTCTCTCTCTCTCTCCTCCCCTGTGTGATATTTAACAGTAGTCTCTCTCTCTCTCCTCTCCTGTGTGATATTTAACAGTAGTCTCTCTCTCTCCTCCTGTGTGATATTTAACAGTAGTCTCTCTCCTCCTGTAAGGGATTTCCTCCTCTTCTTCTGAAGAGGAGAGGCGAAACGGATCAGAGGACCAATATGCGGCGTGGTAAGTGTCCATGGTTCTTTTAATATGTAAATTTACTCATGAACAACCCGATACAACAAAACAAGAAACGTGTGAAACCCTCAACAGCCCTATCTGGTGCAAAACACAAAGACAGGAACAATCACCCACAAACACACAGTGACACCCAGGCTACCTAAGTATGATTCTCAATCAGAGACAACTAATGACACCTGCCTCTGATTGAGAACCATACTAGGCCGAAACATAGAAAACCCCAAATCATAGAAAATCAAACATAGACTACCCACACAACTCACGCCCTGACCATACTAACTAAATACAGAACACAGGAAATAAAGGTCAGAACGTGACACCTCACAGTAGTCTCTCTCTCCTCCTGTGTGATATTTAACAGTAGTCTCTCTCTCCTCCTGTGTGATATTTAACAGTAGTCTCTCTCTCTCTCCTCCTGTGTGATATTTAACAGTAGTCTCTCTCTCCTCCTGTGTGATATTTAACAGTAGTCTCTCTCTCCTCCTGTGTGATATTTAACAGTAGTCTCTCTCTCCTCCTGTGTGATATTTAACAGTAGTCTCTCTCTCCTCCTGAGTGATATTTAACAGTAGTCTCTCTCCTCCTGTGTGATATTTAACAGTAGTCTCTCTCTCTCTCTCCTCCTGTGTGATATTTAACAGTAGTCTCTCTCTCCTCCTGTGTGATATTTAACAGTAGTCTCTCTCCTCCTGTGTGATATTTAACAGTAGTCTCTCTCTCTCCTCCTCCTGTGTGATATTTAATAGTAGTCTCTCTCTCCCCTCCTGTGTGATATTTAACAGTAGTCCTCTCTCTCTCCTCCTCCTGTGTGATATTTAACAGTAGTCTCTCTCCTCCCCTGTGTGATATTAAACAGTAGTCCTCTCTCCTCCTGTGATATTAAACAGTAGTCTCTCTCCTCCTGTGTGATATTAAACAGTAGTCTCTCTCCTCGTCATGTGTGATATTTAACAGTAGTCTCTCTCTTCCTGTGTGATATTTAACAGTAGTCTCTCTCTCGTCCTCCTGTGTGATATTTAACAGTAGTCTCTCTCTCCCCTTGTGTGATATTTAACAGTAGTCTCTCTCTCGTCCTCCTGTGTGATATTTAACAGTAGTCTCTCTCTCCCCCTGTGTGATATTTAACAGTAGTCTCTCTCTCTCTCCTCCTGTGTGATATTTAACAGTAGTCTCTCTCTCTCCTCCTCTTGTGTGATATTTAACAATAGTCTCTCTCTCTCTCTCCTCCTGTGTGCAATTTAACAGTAGTCTCTCTCCTCCTGTGTGATATTTAACAGTAGTCTCTCTCTCTCTCCTCCCCTGTGTGATATTTAACAGTAGTCTCTCTCCTCCTGTGTGATATTTAACAGTAGTCTCTCTCTCTCTCCTCCCCTGTGTGATATTTAACAGTAGTCTCTCTCCTCCTGTGTGATATTTAACAGTAGTCTCTCTCCTCCTGTGTGATATTTAACAGTAGTGTCTCTCTCTCCTCCTCCCCTGTGTGATATTTAACAGTTGTCTCTCTCCTCCTGTGTGATATTTAACAGTAGTCTCTCTCTCTCTCCTCCCCTGTGTGATATTTAACAGTAGTCTCTCTCCTCCTGTGTGATATTTAACAGTAGTCTCTCTCTCCTCCTGTGTGATATTTAACAGTAGTCTCTCTCTCCTCCTGTGTGATATTTAACAGTAGTCTCTCTCCTCCTGTGTGATATTTAACAGTAGTCTCTCTCTCGTCCTCCTGTGTGATATTTAACAGTAGTCTCTCTCTCTCTCTCTCCTCCTGTGTGATATTTAACAGTAATCTCTCTCTCTCTCTCTCCTCCCCTGTGTGATATTTAACAGTAGTCTCTCTCTCTCCTTCTGTGTGATATTTAACAGTAGTCTCTCTCCTCCTATGTGATATTAAACAGTAGTCTCTCTCCTCCTATGTGATATTAAACAGTAGTCTCTCTCCTCGTGCTGTGTGATATTTAACAGTAGTCTCTCTCTCCTCCTGTGTGATATTTAACAGTAGTCTCTCTCTCTCCTCCTGTGTGATATTTAACAGTAGTCTCTCTCTCTCTCCCCCTGTGTGATATTTAACAGTAGTCTCTCTCCTCCTGTGTGATATTTAACAGTAGTCTCTCTCCTCCTCCTGTGTGATATTAAACAGTAGTCTCTCTCCTCCTGTGTGATATTAAACAGTAGTCTCTCTCTCCTCTTGTGCGATATTTAACAGTAGTCTCTCTCTCTCCTCCTGTGTGATATTTAACAGTAGTCTCTCTCCTCCTGTGTGATATTTAACAGTAGTCTCTCTCTCTCTCCTCTTGTGCGATATTTAACAGTAGTCTCTCTCTCTCCTCCTGTGTGATATTTAACAGTAGTCTCTCTCTCTCCTCCTGTGTGATATTTAACAGTAGTCTCTCTCTCTCCTCCTGTGTGATATTTAACAGTAGTCTCTCTCTCTCCTCCTCTTGTGTGATATTTAACAATAGTCTCTCTCTCTCTCCTCCTGTGTGCAATTTAACAGTAGTCTCTCTCCTCCTGTGTGATATTTAACAGTAGTCTCTCTCTCTCTCCTCCTCCCCTGTGTGATATTTAACAGTAGTCTCTCTCCTCCTGTGTGATATTTAACAGTAGTCTCTCTCTCTCTCCTCCCCTGTGTGATATTTAACAGTAGTCTCTCTCCTCCTGTGTGATATTTAACAGTAGTCTCTCTCCTCCTGTGTGATATTTAACAGTAGTGTCTCTCTCTCTCCTCCCTGTGTGATATTTAACAGTTGTCTCTCTCCTCCTGTGTGATATTTAACAGTAGTCTCTCTCTCTCTCCTCCCCTGTGTGATATTTAACAATAGTCTCTCTCCTCCTGTGTGATATTTAACAGTAGTCTCTCTCTCCTCCTGTGTGATATTTAACAGTAGTCTCTCTCTCCTCCTGTGTGATATTTAACAGTAGTCTCTCTCCTCCTGTGTGATATTTAACAGTAGTCTCTCTCTCGTCCTCCTGTGTGATATTTAACAGTAGTCTCTCTCTCGTCCCTCCCTGTGTGATATTTAACATTAGTCTCTCTCTCTCTCTCCTCCTGTGTGATATTTAACAGTAATCTCTCTCTCTCTCTTCTCCTCCCCTGTGTGATATTTAACAGTAGTCTCTCTCTCTCTCCTGCCTGTGGTGATATTTAACAGTAGTCTCTCTCCTCCTATGTGATATTAAACAGTAGTCTCTCTCCTCCTATGTGATATTAAACAGTAGTCCTCTCTCCTCGTGCTGTGTGATATTTAACAGTAGTCTCTCTCTCCTCCTGTGTGATATTTAACAGTAGTCTCTCTCTCTCCTCCTGTGTGATTATTAACAGTAGTCTCTCTCTCTCTCCCCCCTGTGTGATATTTAACAGTAGTCTCTCTCCTCCTGTGGATATTTAACAGTAGTCTCTCTCCTCCTCCTGTGTGATATTAAACAGTAGTCTCTCTCCCTCCTCTGTGTGATATTAAACAGTAGTTCTTCTCTCTCCTCTTGTGCGATATTTAACAGTAGTCTCTCTCTCTCCTCCTGTGTGATATTTAACAGTAGTCTCTCTCCTCCTGTGTGATATTTAACAGTAGTCTCTCTCTCTCTCCTCTTGTGCGATATTTAACAGTAGTCTCTCTCTCTCCTCCTGTGTGATATTTAACAGTAGTCTCTCTCTCTCCTCCTGTGTGATATTTAACAGTAGTCTCTCTCTCTCTCCTCCTGTGTGATATTTAACAGTAGTCTCTCTCTCTCCTCCTCTTGTGTGATATTAACAATAGTCTCTCTCTCTCTCTCCTCCTGTGTGCAATTTAACAGTAGTCTCTCTCCTCCTGTGTGATATTTAACAGTAGTCTCTCTCTCTCTCCTCCTCCCCTGTGTGATATTTAACAGTAGTCTCTCTCCTCCTGTGTGATATTTAACAGTAGTCTCTCTCTCTCTCTCTCCTCCCCTGTGTGATATTTAACAGTAGTCTCTCTCCTCCTGTGTGATATTTAACAGTAGTCTCTCTCCTCCTGTGTGATATTTAACAGTAGTGTCTCTCTCTCTCCTCCCCTGTGTGATATTTAACAGTTGTCTCTCTCCTCCTGTGTGATATTTAACAGTAGTCTCTCTCTCTCTCCTCCCCTGTGTGATATTTAACAGTAGTCTCTCTCCTCCTGTGTGATATTTAACAGTAGTCTCTCTCTCCTCCTGTGTGATATTTACAGTAGTCTCTCTCTCCTCCTGGTGTGATATTTAACAGTAGTCTCTCTCCTCCTGTGTGATATTTAACAGTAGTCTCTCTCTCGTCCTCCTGTGTGATATTTAACAGTAGTCCTCTCTCTCTCTCTCCTCCTGTGTGATATTTAACAGTAATCTCTCTCTCTCTCCTCTCCTCCCCTGTGTGATATTTAACAGTAGTCTCTCTCCTCCTCCTGTGTGATATTAAACAGTAGTCTCTCTCCTCCTGTGTGATATTAAACAGTAGTCTCTCTCTCCTCTTGTGCGATATTAACAGTAGTCTCTCTCCTCTCCTCCTGTGTGATATTTAACTGTAGTCTCTCTCCTCCTGTGTGATATTTAACAATAGTCTCTCTCTCTATCCTCCTGTGTGATATTAAACAGTAGTCTCTCTCTCCTCTTGTGCGATATTTAACAGTAGTCTCTCTCTCTCTCCTCCTGTGTGATATTAACAGTAGTCTCTCTCTCTCCTCCTGTGTGATATTTAACAGTAGTCTCTGTCCTCCTGTGTGATATTTAACAGTAGTCTCTCTCCTCCTGTGTGATATTTAACAGTAGTCTCTCTCTCCTCCTGTGTGATATTTAACAGTAGTGTCTCTCTCTCTCCTCCCCTGTGTGATATTAACAGTTGGTCTCTCTCCTCCTGTGTGATATTTACAGTAGTCTCTCTCTCTCTCCTCCCCTGTGTGATATTTAACAGTAGTCTCTCTCCTCCTGTGTGATATTTAACAGTAGTCTCTCTCTCCTCCTGTGTGATATTTAACAGTAGTCTCTCTCTCCTCCTGTGTGATATTTAACAGTAGTCTCTCTCTCCTCCTGTGTGATATTTAACAGTAGTCTCTCTCTCGTCCTCCTGTGTGATATTTAACAGTAGTCTCTCTCTCTCTCTCCTCCTGTGTGATATTTAACAGTAATCTCTCTCTCTCTCTCTCCTCCCCTGTGTGATATTTAACAGTAGTCTCTCTCTCTCCTCCTGTGTGATATTTAACAGTAGTCTCTCTCCTCCTATGTGATATTAAACAGTAGTCTCTCTCCTCCTATGTGATATTAAACAGTAGTCTCTCTCCTCGTGCTGTGTGATATTTAACAGTAGTCTCTCTCTCCTCCTGTGTGATATTAACAGTAGTCTCTCTCTCTCCTCCTGTGTGATATTTAACAGTAGTCTCTCTCTCTCTCCCCCTGTGTGATATTTAACAGTAGTCTCTCTCCTCCTGTGTGATATTTAACAGTAGTCTCTCTCCTCCTCCTGTGTGATATTAAACAGTAGTCTCTCTCCTCCTGTGTGATATTAAACAGTAGTCTCTCTCTCTCCTCCTGTGTGATATTTAACTGTAGTCTCTCTCCTCCTGTGTGATATTTAACAATAGTCTCTCTCTCTATCCTCCTGTGTGATATTAAACAGTAGTCTCTCTCTCCTCTTGTGTGATATTTAACAGTAGTCTCTTTCTCTCCTCCTGTGTGATATTTAACAGTAGTCTCTCTCTCTCCTCCTGTGTGATATTTAACAGTAGTCTCTGTCCTCCTGTGTGATATTTAACAGTAGTCTCTCTCCTCCTGTGTGATATTTAACAGTAGTCTCTCTCTCGTCCTCCTGTGTGATATTTAACAGTAGTCTCTCTCTCGTCCTCCTGTGTGATATTTAACAGTAGTCTCTCTCTCTCTCTCCTCCTGTGTGATATTTAACAGTAATCTCTCTCTCTCTCTCCTCCCCTGTGTGATATTTAACAGTAGTCTCTCTCTCTCCTCCTGTGTGATATTTAACAGTAGTCTCTCTCCTCCTATGTGATATTAAACAGTAGTCTCTCTCCTCCTATGTGATATTAAACAGTAGTCTCTCTCCTCGTGCTGTGTGATATTTAACAGTAGTCTCTCTCTCCTCCTGTGTGATATTTAACAGTAGTCTCTCTCTCTCCTCCTGTGTGATATTTAACAGTAGTCTCTCTCTCTCTCCCCCTGTGTGATATTTAACAGTAGTCTCTCTCCTCCTGTGTGATATTTAACAGTAGTCTCTCTCCTCCTCCTGTGTGATATTAAACAGTAGTCTCTCTCCTCCTGTGTGATATTAAACAGTAGTCTCTCTCTCCTCTTGTGCGATATTTAAACAGTAGTCTCTCTCTCTCTCCTCCTGTGTGATATTTAACAGTAGTCTCTCTCCTCCTGTGTGATATTTAACAGTAGTCTCTCTCTCTCTCCTCTTGTGCGATATTTAACAGTAGTCTCTCTCTCTCCTCCTGTGTGATATTTAACAGTAGTCTCTCTCTCTCCTCCTGTGTGATATTTAACAGTAGTCCTCTCTCTCTCCTCCTGTGTGATATTTAACAGTAGTCTCTCTCTCTCCTCCTCTTGTGTGATATTTAACAATAGTCTCCTCTCTCTCTCCTCCTGTGTGCAATTTAACAGTAGTCTCTCTCCTCCTGTGTGATATTTAACAGTAGTCTCTCTCTCTCTCCTCCCCTGTGTGATATTTAACAGTAGTCTCTCTCCTCCTGTGTGATATTTAACAGTAGTCTCTCTCTCTCTCCTCCCCTGTGTGATATTTAACAGTAGTCTCTCTCCTCCTGTGTGATATTTAACAGTAGTCTCTCTCCTCCTGTGTGATATTTAACAGTAGTGTCTCTCTCTCTCCTCCCCTGTGTGATATTTAACAGTAGTCTCTCTCCTCCTGTGTGATATTTATCAGTAGTCTCTCTCTCCTCCTGTGTGATATTTAACAGTAGTCTCTCTCTCCTCCTGTGTGATATTTAACAGTAGTCTCTCTCCTCCTGTGTGATATTTAACAGTAGTCTCTCTCTCGTCCTCTTGTGTGATATTTAACAGTAGTCTCTCTCTCTCTCTCCTCCTGTGTGATATTTAACAGTAATCTCTCTCTCTCTCTCCTCCCCTGTGTGATATTTAACAGTAGTCTCTCTCTCTCCTCCTGTGTGATATTTAACAGTAGTCTCTCTCCTCCTATGTGATATTAAACAGTAGTCTCTCTCCTCCTATGTGATATTAAACAGTAGTCTCTCTCCTCGTGCTGTGTGATATTTAACAGTAGTCTCTCTCTCCTCCTGTGTGATATTTAACAGTAGTCTCTCTCTCTCCTCCTGTGTGATATTTAACAGTAGTCTCTCTCTCTCTCCCCCTGTGTGATATTTAACAGTAGTCTCTCTCCTCCTGTGTGATATTTAACAGTAGTCTCTCTCCTCCTCCTGTGTGATATTAAACAGTAGTCTCTCTCCTCCTGTGTGATATTAAACAGTAGTCTCTCTCTCCTCTTGTGCGATATTTAACAGTAGTCTCTCTCTCTCCTCCTGTGTGATATTTAACTGTAGTCTCTCTCCTCCTGTGTGATATTTAACAATAGTCTCTCTCTCTATCCTCCTGTGTGATATTAAACAGTAGTCTCTCTCTCCTCTTGTGCGATATTTAACAGTAGTCTCTCTCTCTCCTCCTGTGTGATATTTAACAGTAGTCTCTCTCTCTCCTCCTGTGTGATATTTAACAGTAGTCTCTGTCCTCCTGTGTGATATTTAACAGTAGTCTCTCTCCTCCTGTGTGATATTTAACAGTAGTCTCTCTCTCCTCCTGTGTGATATTTAACAGTAGTGTCTCTCTCTCTCCTCCCCTGTGTGATATTTAACAGTTGTCTCTCTCCTCCTGTGTGATATTTAACAGTAGTCTCTCTCTCTCTCCTCCTCCCCTGTGTGATATTTAACAGTAGTCTCTCTCAAATCAAATCAAATTTATTTATATAGCCCTTCGTACATCAGCTGATATCTCAAAGTGCTGTACAGAAACCCAGCCTAAAACCCCAAACAGCAAGCAATGCAGGTGGAGAAGCACGGTGGCTAGGAAAAACTCCCTAGAAAGGCCAATACCTAGGAAGAAACCTAGAGAGGAACCAGGCTATGTGGGGTGGCCAGTCCTCTTCTGGCTGTGCCGGGTGGAGATTATAACAGAACATGGTCAAGATGTTCAATGTTCATAAATGACCAGCATGGTCGAATAATAATAAGGCAGAACAGTTGAAACTAGAGCAGCAGCACAGTCAGGTGGAAGTTGAAACTGGAGCAGCAGCATGGCCAGGTAGACTGGGGACAGCAAGGAGTCATCATGTCAGGTAGTCCTGGGGCATGGTCCTAGGGCTCAGGTCAGTTGAAACTGGAACAGCAGCATGGCCAGGTGGACTGGGGACAGCAAGGAGTCATCATGTCAGGTAGTCCTGGGGCATGGTCCTAGGGCTCAGGTCCTCCGAGAGAGAGAAAGAAAGAGAGAAGGAGAGAATTAGAGAACGCACACTTAGATTCACACAGGACACCGAATAGGACAGGAGAAGTACTCCAGATATAACAAACTGACCCCAGCCCCCCGACACATAAACTACTGCAGCATAAATACTGGAGGCTGAGACAGGAGGGGTCAGGAGACACTGTGGCCCCATCCGAGGACACCCCCGGACAGGGCCAAACAGGAAGGATATAACCCCACCCACTTTGCCAAAGCACAGCCCCCACACCACTAGAGGGATATCTTCAACCACCAACTTACCATCCTGAGACAAGGCTGAGTATAGCCCACAAAGATCTCCGCCACGGCACAACCCAAGGGGGGGGGGGGGGCGCCAACCCAGACAGGATGACCACAACAGTGAATCAACCCACTCAGGTGACGCACCCCCTCCAGGGACAGCATGAGAGAGCCCCAGCAAGCCAGTGACTCAGCCCCTGTAATAGGGTTAGAGGCAGAGAATCCCAGTGGAAAGAGGGGAACCGGCCAGGCAGAGACAGCAAGGGCGGTTCGTTGCTCCAGAGCCTTTCCGTTCACCTTCCCACTCCTGGGCCAGACTACACTCAATCATATGACCCACTGAAGAGATGAGTCTTCAGTAAAGACTTAAAGGTTGAGACCGAGTTTGCGTCTCTGACATGGGTAGGCAGACCGTTCCATAAAAATGGAGCTCTATAGGAGAAAGCCCTGCCTCCAGCTGTTTGCTTAGAAATTCTAGGGACAATTAGGAGGCCTGCGTCTTGTGACCGTAGCGTACGTATAGGTATGTACGGCAGGACCAAATCAGAGAGATAGGTAGGAGCAAGCCCATGTAATGCTTTGTAGGTTAGCAGTAAAACCTTGAAATCAGCCCTTGCTTTGACAGGAAGCCAGTGTAGAGAGGCTAGCACTGGAGTAATATGATCAAATTTTTTGGTTCTAGTCAGGATTCTAGCAGCCGTATTTAGCACTAACTGAAGTTTATTTAGTGCTTTATCCGGGTAGCCGGAAAATAGAGCATTGCAGTAGTCTAACCTAGAAGTGACAAAAGCATGGATTAATTTTTCTGCATCATTTTTGGACAGAAAGTTTCTGATTTTTGCAATGTTACGTAGATGGAAAAAAGCTGTCCTCGAAATGGTCTCGAAATGGTCTTGATATGTTCTTCAAAAGAGAGATCAGGGTCCAGAGTAACGCCGAGGTCCTTCACAGTTTTATTTGAGACGACTGTACAACCATTAAGATTAATTGTCAGATTCTCTCCTCCTGTGTGATATTTAACAGTAGTCTCTCTCTCCTCCTGTGTGATATTTAACAGTAGTCTCTCTCTCCTCCTGTGTGATATTTAACAGTAGTCTCTCTCCTCCTGTGTGATATTTAACAGTAGTCTCTCTCTCGTCCTCCTGTGTGATATTTAACAGTAGTCTCTCTCTCTCCTCCCCTGTGTGATATTTAACAGTAGTCTCTCTCTCTCCTCCTGTGTGATATTTAACAGTAGTCTCTCTCCTCCTATGTGATATTAAACAGTAGTCTCTCTCCTCCTATGTGATATTAAACAGTAGTCTCTCTCCTCGTGCTGTGTGATATTTAACAGTAGTCTCTCTCTCCTCCTGTGTGATATTTAACAGTAGTCTCTCTCTCTCCTCCTGTGTGATATTTAACAGTAGTCTCTCTCTCTCTCCCCCTGTGTGATATTTAACAGTAGTCTCTCTCCTCCTGTGTGATATTTAACAGTAGTCTCTCTCCTCCTCCTGTGTGATATTAAACAGTAGTCTCTCTCCTCCTGTGTGATATTAAACAGTAGTCTCTCTCTCCTCTTGTGCGATATTTAACAGTAGTCTCTCTCTCTCCTCCTGTGTGATATTTAACAGTAGTCTCTCTCCTCCTGTGTGATATTTAACAGTAGTCTCTCTCTCTATCCTCCTGTGTGATATTAAACAGTAGTCTCTCTCTCCTCTTGTGCGATATTTAACAGTAGTCTCTCTCTCTCCTCCTGTGTGATATTTAACAGTAGTCTCTCTCTCTCCTCCTGTGTGATATTTAACAGTAGTCTCTGTCCTCCTGTGTGATATTTAACAGTAGTCTCTCTCCTCCTGTGTGATATTTAACAGTAGTCTCTCTCTCCTCCTGTGTGATATTTAACAGTAGTCTCTCTCCTCCTGTGTGATATTTAACAGTAGTCTCTCTCTCTCTCCTCCTGTGTGATATTAAACAGTAGACTCTCTCCTCCTGTGTGATATTTAACAGTAGTCTCTCTCTCTCTCTCCTCCTGTGTGATATTAAACAGTAGTCTTGTCACGCCCTCGTCAAAGTATTTAGTGTTTATCTTTATGTATTTGGTCAGGCCAGGGTGTGGCATGGGGTTTTTGTATTGGGGTGTGTTTTGTCTTGGGGTTTTGGTGTTAGTATTGGGATTGTAGCGTAGTGGGTTATCTAGCAAAGTCTATGGCTGTCTGGAGTGGTTCTCAATTAGAGGCAGGGTTTATCGTTGTCTCTGATTGGGAACCATATTTAGGCAGCCATATTCTTCGAGTTTGTCGTGGGTGATTGTCCTATCTGTCCTATGTGTACTCTCTGTTAGTTTGCACAAGTATAGGCTGTTTTCGGTTTTCGTTTATTGTTTTGTAGTGTTCGTGTTTAGTCGTGTTTACGTTTGTTTAAATAAACATGGATCGCAATCGACACGCTGCAGTTTGGTCCGACTCTCCTTCATCACAACTAGAAAGCCGTAACAGAATCACCTACCACCAACGGACCAAGCAGCGTGTTAACAGGCAGGAGCCACAACAGAGGCAACAGAGGCAGCAGCAGCAGGAGCAGCAGCAGCTGCAGTGGGAGAGGCTGCACCACCTGGATAAATGGACATGGGAGGAAGAACTGGACAGTAAAGGACCCTGGGCTCAGCCTGGAGAATATCGTCGCCCCAAGGAGGAACTGCAGGTGGAAAAAGCGGCGAGGCGCTGGTATGAGGAGGCAGCACGGCGACGCGGATGGAAGCCTGAGAGTCAGCCCCCCAAATGTTTTTTGGGGGGGGCTCACAGGGAGTATGGCTATGCCAGGTAGGAGACCTGCGCAAACTCCCTGTGCTTACCGGGGGGCTAGAGAGACCGGGCAGGCACCGTGTTATGCTGTGGAGTGCACGGCGTCCCCAGTGCGGGTGCACAGCCCGGTGCGGTATATTCCAGCTCCGCGTATCGGCCGGGCTAGATTGAGCGTCGAGCCAAATGCCATGAAGCCGGCTCTACGCATCTGGTCTCCAGTGCGTCTCCTTGGGCCGGCTTACATGGCACCAGCCTTGCGCTCGGTGTCTCCGGTTCGCCTACATAGCCCAGTGCGGGCTATTCCACCTCGCCGCACTGGCAGGGCGACCGAGAGCATTCAACCAGGTAAGGTTGGACGGGCTCGGTGCTCAAGAGCTCCAGTGCGCCTGCACAGCCCGGTCTATCCGTCACCACCTCCACGCACCAGTCCTCCGGTGGCAGCTCCCCGCACCAGGCTGTCTCTCCGGCCAATCCTTACGGTGGCTCCCTCCTCTTCAGCGCTGCCAGAGCCTTTCTCCTCTACAGCGCTGCTGGATTCTCCCTCCTCTCCAGCGCTGCCAGAGCCTTTCTCCTCTACAGCGCTGCTGGAGTCTCCCGCCTGTTCAGCGCAGCCAGAGCCTTTCTCCTCTACAGCGCTGCTGGAGTCTCCCGCCTGTTCAGCGCAGCCAGAGCTGTCAGTCTGCATGGAGCAGCCAGAGTTGTCAGTCTGCATGGAGCAGCCAGAGCTGTCAGTCTGCATGGAGCAGCCAGAGGTGTCAGTCTGCATGGAGCAGCCAGAGCTGTCAGTCTGCATGGAGCAGCCAGAGCTGTCAGTCTGCATGGATCAGCCAGAGCTGTCAGTCTGCATGGACCAGCCAGAGATGTCAGTCTGCATGAAGCAGCCCGAGATATCAGTCTGCACGGAGCTGTCAGTCTGCACGGAGCTGTCAGTCTGCAAGGAGCTGCCAGTCTGCAAGGAGCTGCCAGTCTGCAAGGAGCTGTCAGTCTGCAAGGAGCTGTCAGTCTGCAAGGAGCTGTCAGTCTGTAAGGAGCTGCCAGTCTGCAAGGAGCTGCCAGTCAGCACGGAGCCGCCAGAGCTGTCAGCCTATATGGAGCAGCTAGTGCCGCCAGTCTGCCCAGCGCCGCCAGTCTGCCCAGCGCCGCCAGTGCCCCCAGTCTGCCCAGCGTCGCCAGTCTGCCCAGCGCCGCCAGTCTGCCCAGCACCGCCAGTCTGCCCAGCGTCGCCAGTCTGCCCAGCGTCGCCAGTCTGCCCAGCGCCGCCAGTCTGCCCAGCGCCGCCAGTCAGCCAGACTCTTCCAGATCTGCCAGTCAACCAGACTCTTCCAGATCTGCCAGTCAACCAGACTCTTCCAGATCTGCCAGACTCTGCCAGTCGGCCAGGATCTGCCAACCAGCCAGGATCTGGTAGATCTACCTACCTGCCTGAGCTTCCTCTCACTCCTGAGCTTCCTCTCACTCCTGAGCTTCCTCTCACTCCTGAGCTTTCTCTCACTCCTGAGCTTTCTCTCACTCCTGACCTTTCTCTCACTCCTGAGCTTTCTCTCACTCCTGAGCTTTCTCTCACTCCCGAGCTTCCCCTCAGTCCAGTGGGTTTCTGGGTGAGAACTGCTAGGCCATGGTCGGCGGCGAGGGTGGACTATCCAGGGACGAAGGGAGAGGGGATTAAGACGTTGACTGAGTGGGGTCCTCGTCCCGCGCCGGAGCCGCCACCATGGACAGACGCCCACCCGGACCCTCCCTATTGTTTTGAGGTGCGTTCGGGAGTCCGCACCTTAGGGGGGGGGTTCTGTCACGCCCTGGTCAAAGTATTTTGTGTTTATCTTTATGTATTTGGTCAGGCCAGGGTGTGGCATGGGGTTTTTGTATTGGGGTGTGTTTTGTCTTGGGGTTTTGGTGTTAGTATTGGGATTGTAGCGTAGTGGGTTATCTAGCAAAGTCTATGGCTGTCTGGAGTGGTTCTCAATTAGAGGCAGGTGTTTATCGTTGTCTCTGATTGGGAACCATATTTAGGCAGCCATATTCTTTGAGTTTGTCGTGGGTGATTGTCCTATGTGTACTCTCTGTTAGTTTGCAGGCTGTTTTCGGTTTTCGTTTAGTCGTGTTTACGTTTGTTTAAATAAACATGGATCGCAATCGACACGCTGCAGTTTGGTCCGACTCTCCTTCATCACAACTAGAAAGCCGTAACAAGTCTCTCTCCTCCTGTGTGATATTTAACAGTAGTCTCCCTCCTCCTGTGTGATATTAAACAGTAGTCTCCCTCCTCCTGTGTGATATTAAACAGTAGTCTCCCTCCTCCTGTGTGATATTAAACAGTAGTCTCTCTCCTCCTGTGTGATATTAAACAGTAGTCTCTCTCCTCCTGTGTGATATTTAACAGTAGTCTCCCTCCTCCTGTGTGATATTAAACAGTAGTCTCCCTCCTCCTGTGTGATATTAAACAGTAGTCTCTCTCCTCCTGTGTGATATTAAACAGTAGTCTCCCTCCTCCTGTGTGATATTAAACAGTAGTCTCCCTCCTCCTGTGTGATATTAAACAGTAGTCTCTCTCCTCCTGTGTGATATTAAACAGTAGTCTCCCTCCTCCTGTGTGATATTAAACAGTAGTCTCCCTCCTCCTGTGTGATATTAAACAGTAGTCTCTCTCCTCCTGTGTGATATTAAACAGTAGTCTCCCTCCTCCTGTGTGATATTAAACAGTAGTCTCCCTCCTCCTGTGTGATATTAAACAGTAGTCTCTCTCCTCCTGTGTGATATTTAACAGTAGTCTCTCTCCTCCTGTGTGATATTAAACAGTAGTCTCTCTCCTCCTGTGTGATATTAAACAGTAGTCTCCCTCCTCCTGTGTGATATTAAACAGTAGTCTCTCTCCTCCCCATGTGTGATATTTAACAGTAGTCTCTCTCCTCCTGTGTGATATTAAACAGTAGTCTCTCTCCTCCTGTGTGATATTAAACAGTAGTCTCCCTCCTCCTGTGTGATATTAAACAGTAGTCTCTCTCCTCCTGTGTGATATTTAACAGTAGTCTCTCTCCTCCTGTGTGATATTAAACAGTAGTCTCTCTCCTCCTGTGTGATATTAAACAGTAGTCTCTCTCCTCCTGTGTGATATTAAACAGTAGTCTCCCTCCTCCTGTGTGATATTTAACAGTAGTCTCTCTCCTCCTGTGTGATATTAAACAGTAGTCTCTCTCCTCCTGTGTGATATTAAACAGTAGTCTCCCTCCTCCTGTGTGATATTAAACAGTAGTCTCTCTCCTCCCCATGTGTGATATTAAACAGTAGTCTCCCTCCTCCTGTGTGATATTAAACAGTAGTCTCTCTCCTCCTGTGTGATATTTAACAGTAGTCTCTCTCCTCCTGTGTGATATTAAACAGTAGTCTCTCTCCTCCTGTGTGATATTAAACAGTAGTCTCTCTCCTCCTGTGTGATATTAAACAGTAGTCTCTCTCCTCCTGTGTGATATTAAACAGTAGTCTCCCTCCTCCTGTGTGATATTTAACAGTAGTCTCTCTCCTCCTGTGTGATATTAAACAGTAGTCTCTCTCCTCCTGTGTGATATTTAACAGTAGTCTCTCTCCTCCTGTGTGATATTTAATAGTAGTCTCTCTCTCTCTCCTCCTGTGTGATATTTAACAGTAGTCTCTCTCCTCCTGTGTGATATTTAACAGTAGTCTCTCTCCTCCTGTGTGATATTAAACAGTAGTCTCTCTCCTCCTGTGTGATATTAAACAGTAGTCTCTCTCCTCCTGTGTGATATTAAACAGTAGTCTCTCTCCTCCTGTGTGATATTAAACAGTAGTCTCTCTCCTCCTGTGTGATATTTAACAGTAGTCTCTCTCCTCCTGTGTGATATTAAACAGTAGTCTCCCTCCTCCTGTGTGATATTAAACAGTAGTCTCTCTCCTCCTGTGTGATATTAAACAGTAGTCTCTCTCCTCCTGTGTGATATTTAACAGTAGTCTCTCTCCTCCTGTGTGATATTAAACAGTAGTCTCTCTCCTCCTGTGTGATATTTAACAGTAGTCTCTCTCTCTCTCTCCTCCTGTGTGATATTTAACAGTAGTCTCTCTCCTCCTGTGTGATATTTAACAGTAGTCTCTCTCCTCCTGTGTGATATTAAACAGTAGTCTCTCTCCTCCTGTGTGTGTGCTTTTTATCCCGCTTTCACTTTTAGAATCTTCTCTTCAATATCTCCCTTTCCTCTTCCCTCTCTCTCTTTCTTTCTTTTATTCCCTCCTCGACTTGGCTGAGTGTAGAAGAAGGAGGAGAATGTCTAGGACACAGGTATTATAGACTCCACTACTACTCTACTGCTATTCTACTGTCATGCTGCCATGACTTTCATTTGACTCTTTCTCTGTCTGTCTGTCTGTCTGTCTGTCTGTCTGTCTGTCTGTCTGTCTGTCTGTCTGTCTGTCTGTCTGTCTGTCTCTCTCTCTCTCTCTGTCTCTCTTTCTTTCTCTCTCTCTGTCTCTCTTTCTCGCTCTGTCTCTATTTCTTTCTCTCTGTCTCTTTCTTTCTGTCTCTTTCTCTCTCTCTGTCTCTGTCTCTCTCTCTTTCTCTGTCTCTTCCTCTCTCTGTCTCTCGCTCTCTGAGAACGAGGGATTGGCAGAGAAAGCAGCTCAGATAAGGTCAATTGTCTCTTCCTTCCCTCGGCTGCTCCTCATCGTCATACGTTACCTCTTTGCTTTTCTCAACCAGTACGTTTCAGTTTGCACATTCATACCCTGAACCTTCACTGAACCAACTCCCTTACACAGCTGCATAACTTGGCGGTGTGTGTGTGTGTGTAGTGGGTCCCAGTACAGTGATGAGAACATGATGCAGCCCTATAACCTGGCGGTGTGTTTCGGGCCGAGCCTTCTGAGAGGGTCAGATTCTGGTGATGTTGTTGCTAGGCAACCACAGGTGAATGACCTCGTCAAGACCATGATCCTCCAGTATGATGTTATCTTCCCCAGCCAATCAGAGCTGCCTGGGCCTGTTTATGAGAAACACATGACTCTGGAGCGGGAGTACTGGTGAGATAGAGAGAGAGATACAAACTAGTATCCTGGTTTATAGATAGAGAGATACTAACTAGTATCCTGGTTTATAGATAGAGATACTAACTAGTATCCTGATTTATAGATATATAGCGATACTAACTAGTATCCTGGTTTATAGATATATAGAGATACTAACTAGTATCCTGGTTTATAGATATATAGAGATACTAACTAGTATCCTGGTTTATAGATATATAGAAATACTAACTAGTATCCTGGTTTATAGATATATAGAGATACTAACTAGTATCCTGGTTTATAGATATATAGAGATACTAACTAGTATCCTGGTTTATAGATAGGGTGGTGGGCTGGATGGGTGGTGGGCTGGATGGGTGGGGTGGTTGAGATGGGTGGGGTGGTTGAGATGGGTGGTGGTCTGGCTGGATGGGTGGTGGTCTGGCTGGATGGGTGGTGGGCTGGATGGGTGGTGGGCTGGCTGGATGGGTGGGTGGTGGGCTGGATGGGTGTTGGCTGGATGGATGGGTGGTGGGCTGGATGGGTGGTGGGCTGGATGGATGGATGGGTGGTGGGCTGGATGGATGGGTGGTGGCTGGCTGGATGGGTGGTGGGCTGGCTGGATGGGTGGTGGGCTGGATGGGTGGTGGGCTGGCTGGATGGGTGTTGGCTGGATGGGTGGGTGGTGGGCTGGATGGATGGGTGGTGGGCTGGATGGATGGGTGGTGGGCTGGCTGGATGGGTGGTGGGCTGGCTGGATGGGTGGTGGGCTGGATGGATGGGTGGTGGGCTGGATGGATGGTGGTCTGGCTGGGTGGTGGTCTGGCTGGATGGGTGGTGGGCTGGATGGGTGGTGGTCTGGATGGGTGGTGGGCTGGCGGGATTGGATGTGCTTTTGTTGGAGCAGACGACTGGTTGCTTGGGGCTTTCGATGAGTTAAGTTGGGTTGATGATTTTGATGCTCTGTGCTGGTCGGTACTGGTCTGTAGGGGATGGACTCTGTGCTGGTCGGTACTGGTCTGTAGTGGATGGACTCTGTGCTGGTCGGTACTGGTCTGTTCTGGTCTGTAGTGGTCTGAATCCAGGGATGCTTCAGAGTCTGCACTGCTGTCAGTCTCTCTGTTGGATTCACCTGTAGCAAGGCTTTCACCAGGCCTTGTGCTGCTACACACACATATACGCACAGACACACACACACAGACACAGACACACATACACGGTCAGAGAGGGTCAAATATGTGTGAGCATGTGTGTCTAAATGTGTCTACAAGCTTAAGTGTGTATGTGTGTATATACAGTACCAGTCAAAAGTGTGGACACACCTACTCATTCAAGGGTTTTTCTTTATTTGTACTATTTTCTACATTGTAGAATAATAACGAAGAGGTCAAAACTATGAAATAAAGTAACCATAAAAGTGTTGAACAAATCAAAATATATTTTAGATTTTAGATTCTTCAAAGTAGCCACCCTTTGCCTTGATGACAGCTTTGCACATTCTTGGCATTCTCTCTTGCAGGAGTTCCCACATATGCTGAGCACTTGTTGGCTGCTTTTCCTTCACTCTGCGGTCTAACTCATCCCAAACCATCTCAATTGGGTTGAGGTTGGGTGATTGTGGAGGCCAGGTCATCTGATGCAGTACTCCATCACTCTCCTTCTTGATCAAATAGCCCTTACAAAGCCGGGAGGTGTGTTGGGTCATTGTCCTGTTGAAAAACAAATGATAGTCGCAATAAGAGCAAACCAGATGGGATGGCGTATCACTGCAGAATGCTGTGGTAGCCATGTTGGTTAAGTGTGCATTGAATTCTAAATAAATAACAGACAGTGTCACCAGCAAAGCACCCCCACACCATCACACCTCCTCCTCCATGCTTCATGGTGGGAACCACACATGCTGAGATCATCCATTCACCTACTCTGCGTCTCACAAAGACACAGCGGTTGGAACCAAAAATCTCAAACTTGGACTCATCAGACCAAAGGACAGATTTCCACCGGTCTAATGTCCACTGCTCGTGTTTCTTGGCCCGAGCAAGTCTCTTCTTCTTATTGATGCAATTCGACCATGAAGGCTTGATTCACATAGTCTCCTCTGGACAGTTGATGTTGAGATGTGTCTGTTACTTGAACTCTGTGAAGCATTTATTTGGGCTGCAATTTCTGAGGCTGGTAACTCTAATAAACTTTAGAGTGCAGCATGAGGACCTTTCCTGAGGCTGTCCTCATGAGAGCCAGCTTCATCATAGTGCTTGATAGTTTTTGCGACTGCACTTGAAGAAACTTTAAAAGTTGTTGACATTTTCCGTATTGACTGACCTTCATGTCTTAAATTAATGATGGACTGTCGTTTCTCTTTGCTTATTTGAGCTGTTCTTGCCATAATATGGACTTGGTATTTTACCAAATAGGGCTCTTGTGTATACCACCCCTACCTTGTCACAACACAACTGATTGTCTCAAACGTATTAAGAAGGAAAGAAATTCCACAAATTAACTGTTAACACGTGTTAATTGAAATGCATTCCAGGTGACTACCTCATGAAGCTGGTTGAGAGAATGCCAAGAGTGTGCAAAGCTGTCATCATGGCAAAGGGTGGCTACTTTAAAGAATCTCAAATATAAAATATATTTAGATTTGTTGAACACTTTGTTGGTTTCTACATCAGTCCCTATGTGTTATTTCATAGTTTATCTCTTCGTTATTATTCTACAATGTAGAAAATAGTTTAAAAAATAAAGAAAAACCCTTGAATGAGTAGGCATGTCCAAACTTTTGACTGGTACTGTACGTGTGTGTAAGTGCGTGCTTATGTCTATACATATGTGTGTGACTCACCGTCAGATATGTGATCCCAGTAAGGGGCCAGGAATGTGAGGTGTCCCTCTCTGATCATCTGGAACAGCTCCTCTTGGTCTCCGTCCCTTCTCCGGAACGGAGGGAACCCACAGAGCAGGATGTGGACTATCACCCCCAACGCCCACAGGTCTACCGGCAGACCATACCCTGCAGAGAGAGAGGTAGAGGGATGATGAGAAAGAGAGAGGTGAACAGAGACAAAGATTGTGATAGAGGTAAGTAATTGATAGAAAAAGAAATAAAGTGATAGAGTGATAGACAGAGGTAAGTAATTGATAAGAGAGAGAAATAAAGTGATAGATAAAGTATAAAGGGACAGATGTAGTCACCTGTCTCTGAGAGGATCTCCGGGGCGACATAGGTGGGTGTTCCACACACAGTGAAGATGGGTTCTGTTACAACCATGGCTAGACCAAAATCACCCAGCTTCAACCTACTGACCCTATCATTACTGTACTCCACCTTGAAGAGAGAGAGAGAGAGAAAGACATACCATCACCACTGTACTCTACCAGAGAGAGAGAGAGAGAGAGAGAGAGAAACATACCATCACCACTGTACTCTGCCAGAGAGAGAGAGAGAGAGAGAGAGAGAGAGAGAGACATACCATCACCACTGTACTCTACCAGAGAGAGAGAGAGAGAGACATACCATCATCACTGTACTCTGACAGAGAGAGAGAGAGAGAGAGAGAGAGAGAGAGAGAGAGAGAGAGAGAGATACCATCACTACTGTACTCCACCTGGGAGAGAGAGAGAGAGATACCATCACTACTGTACTCCACCTGGAAGAGAGAGAGAGAGAGAGCGAGAGATAGAGATACCATCACTACTGTACTCCACCTGGAAGAGAGAGAGAGAGAGAGGTACCATCACTACTGTACTCCACCTGGGAGAGAGAGAGAGAGATACCATCACTACTGTACTCCACCTGGAAGAGAGAGAGAGAGAGAGAGAGAGGTACCATCACTACTGTCATGACGTTGGCCTGTTGGTGAGGTTTATGACCCCCATAAATACCTTTTCCCCTTTCCTCTCTCTCTCTAGTCTACAGAGAGACTCTTGGAAACTCCTTTGTTAACATAGAGAGTCTGGTGACATCAAAGGGGTGGGGACCAGAACCATATTTCGGTAATCCAACCAGTTGAAAATATGCGTTGGTACTTAAAGAATATGAAGTCAGATCAGTTGTCATCTGAGACATTATTACTGATGATAGGATGACAAACTGTATCTTGGAAAGTCTACACATTATAGTTATCAGATTCACATGGAATTGTTGTGCAGTTTAAATGTTTAATTATGAAACTATTTGTGAAAAGGAGAAATGTAATTTTAGCTTCTAAATGAGAGAATTGGTTTTCATAAGTAAACTAGGCTCAATTCAGTGGCCCCCGCCCAAGTGAACAGACATTGAAACACACCCTTCTCTCCACCACTATATAAGCCCTTTACGAAAATGTAACATTTGTGTTCCCGAGGACGTGAGGACGACGGTCCATACGTTAAAAGGGCTAATATCAAACTACAGAACTAAGCCAACTTCAGCGTGAGCTTAAAGTATGGCAACTTGGTATGAACTTTGAACTCTTATTCACTAATGAAGTGATACCTCCTAGCCGTTGAGTGAGCAGCAGCAGCTGTAAACGTGGGCTAGGAAAGGACGGACAAAGTATCTCTTCTACCAAACACACGACGGTACGACAACGTATCTGTTCTACCACAAGACATATTCTTCAAAGGACAAGGGAGATCTCTGTTGGGCAACACGGCCCTCCGTCTACGACCAACCTATTGAAGCACCGCTCAGTGTAAATATTTCTTGCATTTTTCTTTTCCAAATGGGCGGTTATTTAGAATGCATAAGAGTCTGTATTTACAATAGCATAGCTTCACAAGGTCTGATCAGAGACCCTTATTCCTTTGTTCCTCAGTCTTCCCGCTCTTTCATTCAAAACCCAACCCCCTTTCTTTGTGTAACCAGCCGTCATATCTGTTCAGTCCGCTAGGGACCTTTTCTTTTATGACATAATTAGTAATCAATGTATGACCCATTCTGTGTATGTGTAATTCTGTGAGATTGTTTAGGTATTTAGTAAATAAATAATTAAACCAAATGTTATATTGCTGATTCAACTTGTTAGCCAGGGTTTGTGAAGATAACCAAGAATTCCCCCCGACTTCAGATGAGACTGAATAAGGTGATGATTAAGAATTGACTGCTATTGATGTAAAAGATTACTAGGTCTTTAAGAGTTTATTCGGAAGATAACAGCTCTATAAACATTATTTTGTGGTGCCCCGATTTTCTAGTTAATTACATTTACATGATTAGCTCAATCAGGTAATATTAATTAGATATAAATTATTTTATAGAATAGCATGTCATATCACTTAATCCGGCATAGCAAAGACACGACACTACTGTACTCTACCTGGAAGACAGAGAGAGATACCATCACTACTGTACTCCACATGGAAGACAGAGAGAGATACCATCACTACTGTACTCCACTTGGAAGACAGAGAGAGATACCATCACTACTGTACTCCACCTGGAAGACAGAGAGAGATACCATCACTACTGTACTCCACCTGGAAGACAGAGAGAGATACCATCACTACTGTACTCCACCTGGAAGACAGAGAGAGATACCATCACTACTGTACTCCACCTGGAAGAGAGAGAGATACCATCACTACTGTACTCCACCTGGAAGAGAGAGAGATACCATCACTACTGTACTCCACCTGGAAGACAGAGAGAGATACCATCACTACTGTACTCCACCTGGAAGACAGAGAGAGATACCATCACTACTGTACTCCACCTGGAAGACAGAGAGATACCATCACTACTGTACTCCACCTGGAAGACAGAGAGAGAGATACCATCACTAATGTACTCCACCTGGAAGACAGAGAGAGATACCATCACTACTGTACTCCACCTGGAAGACAGAGAGAGAGATACCATCACTACTGTACTCCACCTGGAAGACAGAGAGAGATACCATCATTACTGTACTCCACCTGGAAGACAGAGAGAGATACCATCATTACTGTACTCCACCTGGAAGACAGAGAGAGATACCATCATTACTGTACTCCACCTGGAAGACAGAAAGAGATACCATCACTACTGTACTCCACCTGGAAGACAGAGAGAGATATCATCACTACTGTACTCCACCTGGAAGATAGAGAGAGATATCATCACTACTGTACTCCACCTGGAAGACAGAGAGAGAGATACCATCATTACTGTACTCCACCTGGAAGACAGAGAGAGATACCATCACTACTGTACTCCACCTGGAAGACAGAAAGAGATACCATCACTACTGTACTCCACCTGGAAGACAGAGAGAGATACCATCACTACTGTACTCCACCTGGAAGACAGAGAGAGATACCATCACTACTGTACTCCAACTATTGATTTACCTATTCACACACACACACACACACACACACACACACACACACACACACACACACACACACACACACACACACACACACACACACTGCCTCACCAGTAGGTTTTCAGGTTTCAGGTCTCTGTGTACTATGGTCTTGCTGTGAATGTATCTCAGAGCTTCACTGACATCACACACCATCTGCCCCGCCTCCTCTTCCGGAAACTTCCCACGCTCTGCAATCGCCTCGAACAGGTCGCCCCCGGTAATCATCTCCATGACAAGATAGGAATGTGTGTGTGTGTGGTGGTGTGTGAAGAGGCGCACCACGCGGGGATGTGACAAGCTACCCAGAATGCTCAGCTCGTTCTGCATCATGTGCTCTCGACCAATCAGCTTTGAGCGCTCCACAATCTTTATGGCGAAGGCTTCCCCGTTGTTGCGCCGACGACACTCGCGCACAACAGCAAAGTTTCCGTCTCCGACCGTGCGGCCGATGTCATAGTAACGCTCAATATCCGACAGAGTGACATCACTATTGTCAGACGGAAGGTCAAAAATCATTTCCTGTTTAGTCCCCGCCTTTTCCTGTTTAGAATCTGAGGAGCAATGTTCTGATTGGCTGAGGGACTCCTCCTCAATCCTACAGATTGATCCAGTGTGGCATCGGGCAGGACCGATGTGCATTTTCTCTACTTTCTGGTCATTTAGTCTGTTTCCTGTTTGCTTCCTGGTTACGGGAGGAAGTGGAGCCCTCCCTGCTCTCTGATTGGGTCGATCAGAGAGCTTACAGTTCCTGCTGCGTGGGGGAGGGGGTGTGTCTATCTCCTCTTCCTGGGTAAGTGGACCTATCGGTGAGGATAGTCTCTCTCTAGTTCCGCTTTTCACTCTGACCCTCTGAAGATGATTGGGGGGGGTGAGAGGGGTGTGTGGAGTTTCGTTTAGAATGTGTGTTAGGGTGTGTATGTGTGTGTGCATCCGTGTCAAGGTGTGTGTGAGTAGGGTGTATGGACAGTCTGGTTGGGTTGTTGTGTGTGGAGTGCCTGTTTGGGTGTGTATTGGGGTGTGTCAGTGTGTTTGGGTGTGTATTGGGGTGTGTCAGTGTGTTTGGGTGTTTAAGCCTGTGTGTGTCTGCTTTGCGATGTGTGTGTCTGTCCAGGTTGCGTCCTTGTGTAAGTGTATCGCTGTTTGTCGGTGTGTCCGTCCCCTCGCTGTATCCGCTGTCGGCCTTGGCAGCTCCATCAGGTGAAGGACGTAACTTCCTCTCCCAGGCCCGGAGCGCATCGTCGCAGTAACGGGAATGTTTTGGGAACAGCTCCTCCTTTACGCTCCGGAGCTCAGGGCGAGACTTTCCCAACGCCAGGAACACCGCTTCGCCACGGAAAAAACCACACACACCCCGCACCCGTAGGGAGAGACGGGTTAGAGACACACACCCGTAGGGAGAGACGGGTTAGAGACACACACCCGTAGGGAGAGACGGGTTAGAGACACACACCCGTAGGGAGAGACGGGTTAGAGACACACACCCGTAGGGAGAGACGGGTTAGAGACACACACCCGTAGGGAGAGACAGGTTAGAGACACACACCCGTAGGGAGAGACGGGTTAGAGACACACACCCGTAGGGAGAGACGGGTTAGAGACACACACCCGTAGGGAGAGACGGGTTAGAGACACACACCCGTAGGGAGAGACGGGTTAGAGACACACACCCGTAGGGAGAGACGGGTTAGAGACACACACCCGTAGGGAGAGACGGGTTAGAGACACACACCCGTAGGGAGAGACGGGTTAGAGACACACACCCGTAGGGAGAGACGGGTTAGAGACACACACCCGTAGGGAGAGACGGGTTAGAGACACACACCCGTAGGGAGAGACGGGTTAGAGACACACACCCGTAGGGAGAGACGGGTTAGAGACACACACCTGTAGGGAGAGACGGGTTAGAGACACACACCTGTAGGGAGAGACGGGTTAGAGACACACACCTGTAGGGAGAGACGGGTTAGAGACACACACCTGTAGGGAGAGACGGGTTGGAGACACACACCTGCAGGGAGAGACGGGTTAGAGACACACACTTTCAACATTGGAATTTTAAAAGAGAGTTAACAAAAGTGAAATAATTCAAACTAAAAACTAAATCAAACCCACTTCAGATCCATTTCCTTTTTGAGATGGTGGCTCAGTGGAAGACCTTGTTGTGTGCATGTACTGAAATAATCAGAAAACACAAAACAAAAATAACATTAGGATACTGAAAATTAAACGTTATATTAAAATGTCTGCGCTCACTACCTAAGTCGCTCTGGATAAGAGCGTCTGCTAAGTGACTAACATGTCAAATGTAAAAGGTAGACTCAGAGGCTAATGGGTGGGCTTGGTTTTTGGGAAAACGGGATCAATTGTTACAAAAGTCGCCTTGATGTTGCTATGCTTCTCACTGAAACTGTCATTCTATAAAAAAAATTCAGCAAGATAACAATGTTTCTGCCTTGTATAAATGCTAAGTAAACAAACGATGCAGCTAGCATAAACTGGGTCTTAGGCCATGTTTTTCTCCAGCCAAGCCTCAACACAATTGATTCAAACTAATCAATTAATTATGATCTTTAATATAGACTGGGTAATTCACTAATTGCTTCGAGGAAAAAGATAAGGAAAAACACAAGGATGGATATGAGCTAGCTGCTAGTTTAAAGCAATGGAAGATATAATTGTTACAAAGAATGAATGTATAGGTTACATTGAGGAGAGTAATGTATGTGTTACTTTATCAAGCTTGAAGACCATCCATTCATTTATTACAACAGTAGGAAGGGTTATGAGTGAGTGCACCACAAACATCTTTCCAGGGTGCTGCTGCAGCCTCCTCTAGGTACAGTCTATTCCACCACCACGGGTAGTGGAAGGGGCAAACATCTTTCCAGGGTGCTGCTGCAGCCTCCTCTAGGTACAGTCTATTCCACCACCACGGGTAGTGGAAGGGGCAAACATCTTTCCAGGGTGCTGCTGCAGCCTCCTCTAGGTACAGTCTATTCCACCACCACGGGTAGTGGAAGGGGCAAACATCTTTCCAGGGTGCTGCTGCAGCCTCCTCTAGGTACAGTCTATTCCACCACCACGGGTAGTGGAAGGGGATCCATCTGTAAAAGTTCTGTTTTGTTTTGTTTTGCAGTTCGCTACACCCACAATAACATCTGGTAAACATGTGTATGTGACCTAGGGTTTTTGTATGTTTAGGGGTTTTCTAGTCTAGGTGTTTATGTCTATGGTTGCCTAGATTGGTTCTCAATCAGAGGCAGCTGTTTATCGTTGTCTCTGATTGGAGGCCTAGAATACTTATTGACTTAAGACATTTAAGCTTTTCATTTTTTATTAATAAAAATAAATTCTACAAACAAAATTCCACTTTGATATTGTGGGGTAATTGTGTATAGATCAGGGACATAAAATCTAAATGTAATCCATTTTAAATGCAGTCTGTAACACAACAACGTGTTGAAAAAGTATAAGGGTGTGAACTTCCTGTAGGCACGGCAGACAGTTAAGCTAATGGGCTGCATTCAGTAGAATTTGGACCAGAAAACCAGGAGTCACGACCTCTGAAGTTACTCACTCACTAAAGCACTCTGCTGTGTGTGTGTGTGTGTGTGTGTGTGTGTGTGTGTGTGTGTGTGTGTGTGTGTGTGTGTGGTGTGTGTGTGTGTGTGTGTGTGTGTGTGTGTGTGTGTGTGTGTGTGTGTGTGTGTGTGAGAATGTAAACTGTGCTAACAGTCCAAACACTGATTCTAAGGGCGTGTCCTCATGATCTTTCTGAGTATAACCTGACACTAGAGTGGATCCTTTGAAAAGCACTTCTGTCCCACATCCAATTCAAAGTGGGACAGGGTATCCAAAATAATGTACATCTAAAAGGGTTGAACTGAAGGGTTGCCCGTTATAATCAAAGATCTGAAGAGAAAATCTAGCAGGAGTGAGAATCAATATCTCCTAAGTCACGTAGTGCTGCAGTGCTCCAGAGGCTGCTGCTGACCAGTCGTTTGTTGGGGGGGTTGGGTAATACTGTGTCAGCAAAAACAACTGTTTCTGTTGTGTAAGTAAGCAATAAAAAATGCCACAAGATGTGGTGAGAGCTGTTCCTCCGGGAAGTATACAAATCATTTTCTTTAAGTTTAGGAGCTGCCCGATAATGTTCAAGTCATTCAGAATCAAGTGTCATGTTTGATCCTTTGCATAATTGATCTTTGATCTATTCTATTTCAACAAGAACCTTCAGATTGGTTATTTGATTTCAAATCATCAATTACAATTAATTTGTCACATGTATCGTAAACAACAGGTGTGGACTAGCAGGGAAATGCTTCTCAACAACGCAGAGAGAAAGAAAATAGAGAAGTAATAGAAAAGTCAAACTTGTAATAATAAATATATAATGAGTATAACTATATGTGCGTGTGTGTGTATATATAACTACGTGTGTGTGTGTGTGTGTATATATAACTATATACATGGGATATGAGTACTGAGTCGATATGCAGGGGTACGAGGTAATTGAGGTAGATATGCAGGGGCACGAGGTAATTGAGGTAGATATGCAGGGGTACGGGGGTAATTGAGGTAGATATGCAGGGTACGAGTTAATTGAGGTTGATATGCAGGGGTACGGGGTAATTGAGGTAGAAATGCAGGGGTACGGGGTAATTGAGGTAGAAATGCAGGGGTACGGGGTAATTGAGGTAGAAATGCAGGGGTACGGGGTAATTGAGGTAGAAATGCAGAGGTTAAATGATGGTTAAATGAGATGGTTCGCACTTTCAGTTTTGCACGAATGCTGCCATCTATCCACGGTTTCTGGTTTGGGTATTACAGTCAATGTGTTGGTAGAACTTCGGTAGCGTTGTTCTCAAATTTGCTTTGTTAAAATCCCCAGCTACAATAAATGCGACATCAGGGTATGTGGTTTCCAGTTTGCATACAGTCCAGTGTAGTTCTTTGAGGGCTGTCGTGGTATCGGCTTGAGGGGGATATACACTGTCTGCATTTGATTGTGAGGTATTCTAGGTCGGGTGAAAAAAAGGACTTGAGTTTCTGTACATTATCACAATCACACCATGAGTAGTTAATCATGATACATATATCCCCGCCTTTCTTCTTCCCAGAGTTCTTTATACCTGTCTACGTGATGTACTGAGAACCCAGCTGGCTGTATGGACGGGACACTATATCCCGAGAGAGCTATGTTTCCGTGAAACAGAATATGTTACAATCCCTGATGTCTCTCTGGAAGGACCTGAGCCCTAGGACCATGCCTCAGGACTACCTGGCCTGATGACTCCTTGCTGTCCCCAGTCCACCTGTCCGTGCTGCTCCAGTTTCAACTGTTCTGCCTGCGGCTATGGAACCCTGATCTGTTCACCGGACATGCTACCTGTCCCAGACCTGCTGTTTTCAACTCTCTAGAGACAGCAGGAGTGGACTGGCCACCCCTCATAGCCTGGTTCCTCTCTAGGTTTCTTCCTAGGTTCTGGCATTTCTAGGGAGTTTTTCCTAGCCATCGTGCTTCTACACCTGCATTGCTTGCTGTTTGGGGTTTGGAGTTTCTGTACAGCACTTTGTGACATCAGCTGATGTAAGAAGGGCTTTATAAATCAATTTGATTTCATTTCATTTGGAAGGAGATCCTCGCTCTGAGCTCGTCTACTTTATTATCCAGAGACTGAACATTAGCTAGTAATATACTCAGAAGCTGTGGATGGTATGCACGCCTCCTGAGTCGACTAGGAATCCACTCCGAATACCTCTTCTCCGCCTGGGATATTTTGGCGCAGCCTCTGGAATAAGTTAAATTGCTCTGGGGGGTATGAACAAAGGATCCAATTTGGGAAATTGGTATTCCTGGTCGTAATGCTTGTAAGTTTCCGACACTCTGATGTCCAAAAGTGATTTCCGGATGTATTTAATTAACATCAAAAACCTTCTGGGATAATAATGTAAGAAATAACACACACACACACACACACACACACACACACACACACACACACACACAAAAAAAATACTGCAAAGTTGCTAGAAGCAGAGCTGCCATATCTATCGGTGCCATCTTGTCGGTGCCATCTTGTCTCTGCATGTATGAACCTACACAGTAAATACACTCCTGTAAGATAAGGCTTGTTATTAGTACATGTGGATTAATTTACTGTGTGTGTGTGTGTTTTCTGAGCAGGTGTGAGTAAGCCTGAACATGTCCTTTTTGTATTCAGTTGAAATAATTACTACATGTGCTCAAAATTTTACTTTCACATATTTACCTAAATATTTACAGGGAAAGATTCTTAAGCAAACATCCCAGGTATTAATGGGGAGTCGGGTGAACTACTGCTCTGTGAGGAACAATGCAGCAAGGATTGTTTTACGGTGGAGATATGGTTCTTCTGTTGCAGTCATGCTCAATGCTCTTGGATGGTCATCAATCAACAAGATCATTGAAAACAACATGCTTAACATGCCAAACTCCATTCACAACAGTATTCAGTTGGTAAGAGACAGACATGCAGTAAATACTAGGAATAGATTGTCCACCATCTATGTGTTATCTAATCACAACAGTATTCAGTTGGTAAGAGACAGACATGCAGTCAACACTAGGAATATATTGTCCACCATCTATGTGTTATCTAGACAGAACAGTATTCAGTTGGTAAGAGACAGACATGCAGTCAACACTAGGAATATATTGTCCACCATCTATGTGTTATCTAGACAGAACAGTATTCAGTTGGTAAGAGACAGACATGCAGTAAATACTAGGAATATATTGTCCACCATCTATGTGTTATCTAATCACAACAGTATTCAGTTGGTAAGAGACAGACATTCAGTCAACACTAGGAATATATTGTCCACCATCTATGTGTTATCTAGACAGAACAGTATTCAGTTGGTAAGAGACAGACATTCAGTCAACACTAGGAATAGATTGTCCACCATCTGTGTGTTATCCAGACGGAAAAGAGAAATAGGCAAAATAACATTTCAATTCAAAACAATAAAGAAATTGAATAATTTATCTGAGCAAACCAGAAACCTTTCAATATATACATTCTTTAGAACCATTTAAATAGAATACATTGGACGGTTGTGCAGGACTATGGTAGACGAAGGAATCTTATTTTCAATATTGTTCGAGTATTTATCTGGTCAATATAATAGTGTATTATGCCTGTTTGTAACAGTGCGAGAATGTGAATGGTATTATAAATTGTATTTTAATGTTTAAAGACACTTGGAAAGTGAGTCCAAATGAGACCTTATAAGATATTTTAATGTATTCAGATACAATCCTACTGAACATTTATACTGTATAACTGACCCATAGATGATGAGGGAACAATACCTATCACCTCCTCTCTCCCTCTCTCTCTCTCTCTTTCAATTCAATTCAAGGGGCTTTATTGGCATGGGAAACATATGTTAACACATGGCCAAAGCAAGTGGAGTAGATAATAAACAAAAGTGAAATAAACAATAAAAATGAACAGGTGTTCCATTTCGAATGTCATATTTTCTATATCCAGTGTTGTAATGATGTGCAAATAGTTAAAGTACAAAAGGGGAAATAAATAAGCATAAATATAGGTTGTATTTACAATGGTGTTTATTTTTCACTAGTTGCAGGTCACAAATCTTGCTGCTGTGATGTCACACTGTGGAATTTCACCCAGTAGATATGGGAGTTTATCAAAAGTGGGTTTTGTTTTCGAATTCTTTGTGGATCTGTATAATCTGAGGGAAATATGTATCTCTAATATGGTCATACATTTGGCAGGAGGTTAGGAAGTGCAGCTTAGTTTCCACCTCATTTTGTGGGCAGTGTGCACATAGCCTGTCTTCTCTTGAGAGCCAGGTCTGCCTATGGCGGTGTCTGTACATAGTCAAAGCTTTCCTTAAGTTTGGGTCAGTCACAGTGGTCAGGTATTCTGCCACTGTGTACTCTCTGTTTAGGGCCAAATATCATTCTAGTTTGCTCTGTCTTTTTGTTACTTCTTTCCAATGTGTCAAGTAATTATCTTGTTGTTTTCTCATGGTTTGGTTGGGTGTAATTGTGTTGCTGTCCTGGGGCTCAGTGGGGTCTGTTTGTGTTTGTGAACAGAGCCTCAGGACCAGCTTGCTTAGGGGACTCTTCTCCAGGTTCATCTCTCTGTAGGTGATGGCTTTGTTATGGAATGTTTGGGAATCGCTTCCTTTTAGGTGGGTATAGAATTGAATGTATCTTTTCTGGATTTTGATCATCTTTCTTTCTTTCTCTCTCTCTTTCTCTCTCTTTCTGGGTCAATTCCATTTTTAAATTAAGTTAGTTTAAGGAATTCATTGAAATTCTTAAATTAAATTATTGGATTTTCCTGAATTGAAATGGAACTGACCCCAGTGTTACATCACACATACACACCATCCCCATATTCCTCATGTTCCTCCCCTCCCCCTATTCCTCATGTCCCTCCCCTCTCACTCCCTCACCCCTCCCATCTCCCACCTGCTCACCCCACCCCTCCCAACTCCCCTTTTTCACCCCTCCCCTCTCCCCCTCCACTGTGTGTGTGTGTGTGTGGGAGTCTGTCTGTTTGTCTGTCCCTGACACAACTAGTGGCCTCATCATTGGCTAAAGAAAATATTTCACAAGACACACAGACCGTTGGAGAGACGTGTGTGTGTGTGTGTGTGTGTGTGTGTGTGTGTGTGTGTGTGTGTGTGTGTGTGTGTGTGTGTGTGTGTGTGTGTGTGTGTGTGTGTGTGAGTGAGAAACAGAGAGAGACACGGTGAGGGGGCTGGCAACATTACACAAAGTTACACAACATTACACAGCCTTATTGCACAACAATACACAATGTTACACAGCATAACACAGTGTCAGGGCGCTTCGTCCTGAATCCAGGTCAATGCTTCACTCTGTCGCTGGTGACCGCACGCACACACCACACACACACACACACACACACACACACACCACACACACACATGCACGCACGCACACACACACACACACACACACACACACACACACACACACACACACACACACACACACACACACACACACACACACACACACCACACACACACGCACGCACGCGCGCACACACACACACCACACGCACACGCACACACACACACACACACACACACACACACACACACACACACACACACACACCAGACCTGGGTTAAAATACTATTTCAAATATCACAATTACTTTCAGATACTGTACATTTGGACGGAAATATTCAGCTACATTTGAAGTAGTTTAATATTGGAATGTTAATGGAAATACACTTGCATTGGCATGTATATGAAAATACTCAAATAAACGGACTCAAATACACTCCGATGCATTTAACCAAGGTATTTGAAAATACTTTTAAAAAGTAGGCTATTTATATAAAAAATTATTTGAAAATATTTCAAATTCTTCCAATATACGGTACCAGTCAAAAGTTTGGACACTACTACTCATTCCAGGGTTTTACTTTATTTTTTACTATTTTCTACATCGTAGAATAATAGTGAAGACATCAAAACTATGAAATAACACATATGGAGTCATGCAGTAACCAAAAAAAGTGTTAAACAAATCAAAATAGATTTTATAATTTATATTCTTCAAAGTAGCCACCCTGTGTTGATGACAGCTTTGTACACTCTTTGCACACTCTTTGTGTGACAGTATTGCTTCCGTCCCTCTCCTCGCCCCTACCTGGGCTCGAACCAAGGACACTCTGCACACATCAACTACTGACACCCTCGAAGCATCGCTGCCTATCTCTCCACAAAAGCCACGGCCCTTGCGGAGCAAGGGAAACAACTACTTCAAGGTCTCAGAGCGAGTGACGTCACCGATTGAAACACTTTTAGCACGCACCCCGCTAACTAGCTAGCTATTTCACACTGGTTACACTCACCCCCCCTTTAAACCTCCTCCTTTTCCACAGCAACCAGTGATCCGGGTCAACAGCATCAATGTTACAGCGTTGCTTCCGTCCCTGCTGTACCTGGGCTTGAACCAGGTACTCTCTGCACACATCAAAAACAGTCACCCTCGAAGCACCGTTACCCATCGTTACCCATCTCAGAGCAAGGGAAAGCACCGTTACCCATCTCAGAGCAAGGGAAAGCACCGTTACCCATCTCAGAGCAAGGGAAAGCACCGTTACCCATCTCAGAGCAAGGGAAAGCACCGTTACCCATCTCAGAGCAAGGGAAAGCACCGTTACCCATCTGCACCGTTACCCATCTCAGAGCAAGGGAAAGCACCGTTACCCATCTCAGAGCAAGGGAAACAACTACTTCAAGGTCTCAGAGCAAGTGACATCACCGATTGAAATGCTATTAGTGCGCACCCCGCTATAACTAGCTAGCCATTTCACACTGGTTACATTTGCACATCAGCAAACAGTACACATTTGACTTCAGATTCTAGTAGGGTGAGGCCAGGTGCTGCAGACTGTTCTAGTGCCCTCCCCAATTCGTTGATATATATGTTGAAGAGGGTGGGGCTTAAGCTGCATCCCTGTCCCACCCCACGGCCTTGTGGAAAGAAATGTGTGTATTTTTTTGCCAATTTTAACTGCACACTTGTTGTTTGTGTACATGGATTTTATAATGTTGTATGTATTTCCCCCAACACTACTTTCCATCAGTTTGTATAGCAGACCCTCATGCCAAATTAAATCAAAGGCTTTTTTGAAATCAATAAAGCATGAGAAGACTTTGCCTTTTTTTGGTTTGTTTGTTTGTCAATTAGGGTGTGCAGGGTGAATACATGGTCTGTTGTATGGTAATTTGGTAAAAAGCCCATTTGACATTTGCTCAGTATGTTGTTTTCACTGAAGAAATGTACGAGTCTGTTGGAAAGATCCTCTGCATTATCATTAACAAGGTTGCTGTTGACGCATATCCCACGGTAGTTATTGGGGTCAAATTTGTCTCCACTTTTGTGGATTGTGGTGATCAAATATTGGGGAAGATGCCAGAGCTAAGGATGATGTTAAAGAGTTTTAGTATAGCCAATTGGAATTTATGGTCTGTATATTTGATCATTTCATTGAGGATACCATCAACACCACAGGCCTTTTTGGGTTGGAGGGTTTTTATTTTGTCCTGTAGTTCATTCAATGTAATTGGAGAATCCAGTGGGTTCAGGTAGTCTTTAACAGTTGATTCTAATATTTGATCATGTATATATGCTTTTGCCGTTTGTCCTTTGTCCTTTGTTGTAGACAAACAGTTTGGAGAAGTGGTTTATCCACCCATGTCGGTTTTGAATCGATAACTCGATTCGTGTTGTTTGTTTAGTGTTTCCCAATTTTCCTAGAAGTGGTCAGAGTCTATGGATTCTTCAATTACACTGAGCTGATATCTGACATGCTGTTCCTTCTTTTCTGTGGTGTATTTCTGTATTTTAGCGATTCACCATAGTAAAGGCTCAGGTTTTCTGGGTAAAGGCTCATAGTAAAAGCTCAGGTTTTCTGGGTAAAGGCTCATAGTAAAAGCTCAGGTTTTCTGGGTAAAGGCTCATAGTAAAAGCTCAGGTTTTCTGGGTAAAGGCTCATAGTAAAAGCTCAGGTTTTCTGGGTAAAGGCTCATAGTAAAAGCTCAGGTTTTCTGGGTAAAGGCTCATAGTAAAAGCTCAGGTTTTCTGGGTAAAGGCTCATAGTAAAAGCTCAGGTTTTCTGGGTAAAGGCTCATAGTAAAAGCTCAGGTTTTCTGGGTAAAGGCTCATAGTAAAGGCTCAGGTTTTTTGGGTCTCTGTGTTTTTGGCTGTATAGGTTTCAACAATTTCTTTCTTAGGTTTTTGCATTCTTCATCAAACCATTTGTCATTGTTATTCATTTTCTTAGGTTTTCTGTTTGACATTTTTAGATTTGATAGGGAAGTTCAGACGTCAAATTTACTGTTGAGATTTTCTACTGCCAAGTTTACACCTTCGCTATTACAGTGGAACGTTTTGTCCAGGAAGTTGTCTAAACAGTATTTCATTGTTTTTTGGTAGGTTTCCACACTACATTACCTCCATCTATAGCATTTCTTAATATTACTCTTAATATTTCTTAATATTATTCTTTGGCTTTGATGCCTCGTGATTGAGTAATTCTTCTGTAATCTGATAGGGTTGTCAGTGGGCTGACTGTGAACGCTCTGAGAGACTGGGTAGAGGTCAGTGGTAAAGTAGTCTACAGTACTACTGCCAAGAGATGAGCTATAGGTCTACCTACAATAGGAATCCCCTCGAAGCCTACCATTGACGATGTACATACCTGGTGTGCGACAGAGCTGCAGGAGTTGTGACCCGTTTTTGTTGGTTACGTTGTCATAGTTGTGCCTAGGGGGGCATATTGGGGAGGGAATGCTGTCACCTCCAGGTAGGTGTCCCCCTGTGTGCTGTTAGTCCCCCTGGGTGCTGTTAATCCCCCCTGTATGCTGTTAGTCCCCCTGGGTGCTGTTAGTCCCCCTGGGTGCTGTTAGTCCCCCTGTGTGCTGTTAGTCCCCCCTGTGTGCTGTTAGTCCCCCTGTGTGCTGTTAGTCCCCCTGTGTGCTGTTAATCCCCCTGTGTGCTGTTAATCCCCCTGTGTGCTGTTAGTCCCCCTGGGTGCTGTTAATCCCCCTGGGTGCTGTTAGTCCCCATGTGTGCTGTTAGTCCCCCTGGGTGCTGTTAATCCCCCTGGGTGCTGTTAGTCCCCATGTGTGCTGTTAATCCCCCTGGGTGCTGTTAATCCCCCTGGGTGCTGTTAGTCCCCCTGGGTGCTGTTAGTCCCCCTGGGTGCTGTTAGTCTCCCTGGGTGCTGTTAGTCCCCCTGGGTGCTGTTAGTCCCCCTGGGTGCTGTTAGTCCCCCTGGGTGCTGTTAGTCCCCATGTGCTAAGGGTGTCAGGTTCTTGTAATGTTTTTTGCCTTAATTTTGCTGGACCCCAGGAAGAGCAGCTGCTGCCTTGGCAGGAACTAATGGGGATCCATAATAAACTCCAGGAAGAGTAGCTGTTGCCTTGACAGGAACTAATGGGGATCCATAATAAACCCCAGGAAGAGCAGCTGCTGCCTTGACAGGAACTAATGGGGATCCATAATAAACCCCAGGAAGAGTAGCTGCTGCCTTGGCAGGAACTAATGGGAATCCATAATAAACCCCAGGAAGAGTAGCTGCTGCCTTGACAGGAACTAATGGGGATCCATAATAAACCCCAGGAAGAGCAGCTGCTGCCTTGACAGGAACTAATGGGGATCCATAATAAACCCCAGGAAGAGTAGCTGCTGCCTTGGCAGGAACTAATGGGGATCCATAATAAACCCCAGGAAGAGTAGCTGCTGCCTTGGCAGGAACTAATGGGGATCCATAATAAACCCCAGGAAGAGTAGCTGCTGCCTTGACAGGAACTAATGGGGATCCATAATAAACCCCAGGAAGAGTAGCTGCTGCCTTGGCAGGAACTAATGGGGATCCATAATAAACCCCAGGAAGAGTAGCTGCTGCCTTGGCAGGAACTAATGGGGATCCATAATAAACCCCAGGAAGAGTAGCTGCTGCCTTGACAGGAACTAATGGGGATCCATAATAAACCCCAGGAAGAGTAGCTGCTGCCTTGGCAGGAACTAATGGGGATCCATAATAAACCCCAGGAAGAGTAGCTGCTGCCTTGACAGGAACTAATGGGGATCCATAATAAACCCCAGGAAGAGCAGCTGCTGCCTTGACAGGAACTAATGGGGATCCATAATAAACCCCAGGAAGAGTAGCTGCTGCCTTGGCAGGAACTAATGGGGATCCATAATAAACCCCAGGAAGAGTAGCTGCTGCCTTGGCAGGAACTAATGGGGATCCATAATAAACCCCAGGAAGAGTAGCTGCTGCCTTGACAGGAACTAATGGGGATCCATAATAAACCCCAGGAAGAGTAGCTGCTGCCTTGACAGGAACTAATGGGGATCCATAATAAACCCCAGGAAGAGTAGCTGCTGCCTTGACAGGAACTAATGGGGATCCATAATAAATACAAATACAAATTGTCCGGTTCTGGTATTTAGGTCGCTACATTTAGGTCGCTTGGAAATATTGGGGAGGGAATGCTGTCACCTCCAGGTAGGTGTCCCCCTGTGTGCTGTTAGTCCCCCTGGGTGCTGTTAATCACCCCTGTATGCTGTTAGTCCCCCTGGGTGCTGTTAGTCCCCCTGGGTGCTGTTAGTCCCCCTGTGTGCTGTTAGTCCCCCTGTGTGCTGTTAGTCCCCCTGTGTGCTGTTAGTCCCCCTGTGTGCTGTTAATCCCCCTGTGTGCTGTTAATCCCCCTGTGTGCTGTTAGTCGCCCTGGGTGCTGTTAATCCCCCTGGGTGCTGTTAGTCCCCATGTGTGCTGTTAGTCCCCCTGGGTGCTGTTAATCCCCCTGGGTGCTGTTAGTCCCCATGTGTGCTGTTAATCCCCCTGGGTGCTGTTAATCCCCCTGGGTGCTGTTAGTCCCCCTGGGTGCTGTTAGTCCCCCTGGGTGCTGTTAGTCCCCATGGGTGCTGTTAGTCCCCCTGGGTGCTGTTAGTCCCCCTGGGTGCTGTTAGTCCCCCTGGGTGCTGTTAGTCCCCCTGGGTGCTGTTAGTCCCCATGTGCTAAGGGTGTCAGGTTCTTGTAATGTTTTTTGCCTTAATTTTGCTGGACCCCAGGAAGAGCAGCTGCTGCCTTGGCAGGAACTAATGGGGATCCATAATAAACTCCAGGAAGAGTAGCTGTTGCCTTGACAGGAACTAATGGGGATCCATAATAAACCCCAGGAAGAGCAGCTGCTGCCTTGACAGGAACTAATGGGGATCCATAATAAACCCCAGGAAGAGTAGCTGCTGCCTTGGCAGGAACTAATGGGGATCCATAATAAACCCCAGGAAGAGTAGCTGCTGCCTTGACAGGAACTAATGGGGATCCATAATAAACCCCAGGAAGAGCAGCTGCTGCCTTGACAGGAACTAATGGGGATCCATAATAAATACAAATACAAATTGTCCGGTTCTGGTATTTAGGTCGCTACATTTAGGTCGCTTGGAAATATTGGGGAGGGAATGCTGTCACCTCCAGGTAGGTGTCCCCCTGTGTGCTGTTAGTCCCCCTGGGTGCTGTTAATCCCCCCTGTATGCTGTTAGTCCCCCTGGGTGCTGTTAGTCCCCCTGGGTGCTGTTAGTCCCCCTGTGTGCTGTTAGTCCCCCCTGTGTGCTGTTAGTCCCCCTGTGTGCTGTTAGTCCCCCTGTGTGCTGTTAATCCCCCTGTGTGCTGTTAATCCCCCTGTGTGCTGTTAGTCCCCCTGGGTGCTGTTAATCCCCCTGGGTGCTGTTAGTCCCCATGTGTGCTGTTAGTCCCCCTGGGTGCTGTTAATCCCCCTGGGTGCTGTTAGTCCCCATGTGTGCTGTTAATCCCCCTGGGTGCTGTTAATCCCCCTGGGTGCTGTTAGTCCCCCTGGGTGCTGTTAGTCCCCTGGGTGCTGTTAGTCCCCATGGGTGCTGTTAGTCCCCCTGGGTGCTGTTAGTCCCCCTGGGTGCTGTTAGTCCCCCTGGGTGCTGTTAGTCCCCCTGGGTGCTGTTAGTCCCCATGTGCTAAGGGTGTCAGGTTCTTGTAATGTTTTTTGCCTTAATTTTGCTGGACCCCAGGAAGAGCAGCTGCTGCCTTGGCAGGAACTAATGGGGATCCATAATAAACTCCAGGAAGAGTAGCTGTTGCCTTGACAGGAACTAATGGGGATCCATAATAAACCCCAGGAAGAGCAGCTGCTGCCTTGACAGGAACTAATGGGGATCCATAATAAACCCCAGGAAGAGTAGCTGCTGCCTTGGCAGGAACTAATGGGGATCCATAATAAACCCCAGGAAGAGTAGCTGCTGCCTTGACAGGAACTAATGGGGATCCATAATAAACCCCAGGAAGAGTAGCTGCTGCCTTGGCAGGAACTAATGGGGATCCATAATAAACCCCAGGAAGAGTAGCTGCTGCCTTGGCAGGAACTAATGGGGATCCATAATAAACCCCAGGAAGAGTAGCTGCTGCCTTGACAGGAACTAATGGGGATCCATAATAAACCCCAGGAAGAGTAGCTGCTGCCTTGACAGGAACTAATGGGGATCCATAATAAACCCCAGGAAGAGTAGCTGCTGCCTTGACAGGAACTAATGGGGATCCATAATAAACCCCAGGAAGAGTAGCTGCTGCCTTGACAGGAACTAATGGGGATCCATAATAAATACAAATACAAATTGTCCGGTTCTGGTATTTAGGTCGCTACATTTAGGTCGCTTGGAAATGATTGATTTCCCCCTCCAGGATGGAGAAGCTGTCTTCATTAAAGTATGGGGATTCTAGTGGGGGGATATAGGTAGCACACAGGAGGACATTTTTCTCTGAGATCCTTTCCTTTTGAATTTCAAGCCAAATGTAAAATGTTCTTGTTCTGATTAATTTAATGGGGTGAGTTAGGTCTGCTCTATACCAAATTAGCATACCCCCTGAGTCCCTTCCCTGTTTCACACCTGGTAGTTTGGTGGATGGGATTACCAGCTCTCTGTAACCTAGAGGGCAACCAGTGGGTCCATCTCCCCTATACCATGTTTCTTGTAGGATGACTATGTCTGTATTTCCAATTTATTGGTGAAGTCCAGATTCCTGCTCTTTAGGTCAAAGGCAGATGACCTCAGGCCTGGGCTATTCCAGGAAGATAGTGAAGGCTTTGTGTTCCATACAGTGTCCAATGTTGTTGATCGTGTGGTTGGTGTGAGCAGAGCCTCTCTCTCTCTCTCTCTCTCTCTCTCACTCTCTCTCTCTCTCTTCCCTTTCCATCCAACCCACTCTTTCTGAGCAGTGTTCTTCTCCTCCCCTCCCCTCCCCTTCCCTCCCTCCCACTCTCTCTGAGCAGTGTTCTTCTCCTCCCTCCCTCCCCCTCCCCTTCCCTCCCTCCCACTCTCTCTGAGCAGTGTTCTTCTCCTCCCCTCCCCTTCCCATCCCTCCCACTCTCTCTGAGCAGTGTTCTTCTCCTCCATCCTCCCCTCCCCTCCCCTCCCCTTCCCATCCCTCCCACTCTCTCTGAGCAGTGTTCTTCTCCTCCATCCTCCCCTCCCCTCCCCTTCACATCCCTCCCACTCTCTCTGAGCAGTGTTCTTATCCTCCCTCCTCCCCTCCCCTTCACATCCCTCCCACTCTCTCTGAGCATTGTTCTTATCCTCCCTCCTCCCCTCCCCTTCACATCCCTCCCACTCTCTCTGAGCAGTGTTCTTCTCCTCCATCCTCCCCTCCCCTCCCCTTCACATCCCTCCCACTCTCTCTGAGCAGTTTTCTTCTCCTCCATCCTCCCCTCCCCTCCCCTTCCCATCCGTCCCACTCTCTCTGAGCAGTGTTCTTATCCTCCCTCCTCCCCTCCCCTTCACATCCCTCCCACTCTCTCTGAGCAGTGTTCTTCTCCTCCATCCTCCCCTCCCCTCCCCTCCCCTTCACATCCCTCCCACTCTCTCTGAGCAGTGTTCTTATCCTCCCTCCTCCCCTCCCCTTCACATCCCTCCCACTCTCTCTGAGCAGTGTTCTTCTCCTCCATCCTCCCCTCCCCTCCCCTTCACATCCCTCCCACTCTCTCTGAGCAGTGTTCTTATCCTCCCTCCTCCCCTCCCCTTCACATCCCTCCCACTCTCTCTGAGCAGTGTTCTTATCCTCCCTCCTCCCCTCCCCTTCACATCCCTCCCACTCTCTCTGAGCAGTGTTCTTATCCTCCCCCCTCCCCTCCCCTTCACATCCCTCCCACTCTCTCTAAGCAGTGTTCTTCTCCTCCCTCCTCCCTCCTCCCTCCTCCCTCCTCCCTCCTCCCTCCTCCCTCCTCCCTCCTCCCTCCTCCCTCCTCCCTCCTCCCTCCTCCCCCAATCCTCAGTTCTCTTCTTCTTCCTATTTTTTCTTTTTATTATTTGATTCTACCCGCTGGACTCCTTACTATCCCTCTGCCCCTCCCCCTGCCCCTCCCCCTCCCTCTCCCCCTGCCCCTCCCCCTGCCCCTTCCTCTGCCCCTCCCCCTGCCTCTCCCCCTGCCCCTCCCTCTGCCCCTCCCCCTGCCCCTCCCTCTGCCCCTCCCCCTGCCCCTCCCCCTGCCTCTCCCCCTGCCCCTGCCCCTCCCCCTCCCCCTGCCCCTCCCCTCTATTCAATTCAAAGGGGCTTTATGCTTTATTGGCATGGGAAACAGACTATATACACAAAAGTATATGCACACCGCATCAAATTAGTGGATTTGGCTATTTCAGCCACACCTGTTGCTGACAGGTGTATTAAATCGAGCACACAGCCATGAGATCTCCATAGACAAACATCGGCAGTAGAATGGCTTTACTGAAGAGCTCAGTGACTTTCAACGTGGCACCGTCACGGAATGTCACCTTTCCAACAAGTCAGTTAGTCAAATGTCTGCCCTGCTAGAGCTGCCACGGTCAACTGTAAGTGCTGTTATTGTGAAGTGGAAATGTATAAGAGCAGCAACGGCTCAGCCGGTGAAGTGGTAGGCCACACAAGCTCACAGAACGGGACCGTTCGTCTGTCCTCAGTTGCAACACTCACTACCGAGTTCCAAACTGCTTCTGGAAGCAACATCAGCACAAGAACTGTTCGTTGGGAGCTTCATGAAATGGGTTTCCGTGGCCGAGCAGCCGCACACAAGCCTAAGATCACCATGCGCAATGCCAAGTGTCGGCTGGACTGGTGTAAAACTCACCGCCATTGGACTCTGGAGCAGAGGAAACATGTACTCTGGAGTGATGTTTTTTTAATGGTTCAGGCCCCTTAGTTCCAGTGAAGGGAAATCTTAATGCTACAGCATTCAATGGCATTTGGGATGAATTGGAACCCCGACTGCGAGCCAGGAGGCCTAATCGCCCAACCTCACCAATGCTCTTGTGGCTGAATGGAAGCAAGTCCCCGCAGCAATGTTCCAACATCTAGTGGAAAGCCTTCCCAGAAGACTGGAGGCTGGTATAGCAGCAATGTTCCAACATCTAGTGGAAAGCCTTCCCAGAAGACTGGAGGTTGTTATAGCAGCAATGTTCCAACATCTAGTGGAAAGCCTTCCCAGAAGACTGGAGGCTGTTATAGCAGCAATGTTCCAACATCTAGTGGAAAGCCTTCCCAGAAGACTGGAGGCTGGTATAGCAGCAATGTTCCAACATCTAGTGGAAAGCCTTCCCAGAAGACTGGAGGCTGTTATAGCAGCAATGTTCCAACATCTAGTGGAAAGCCTTCCCAGAAGACTGGAGGCTGTTATGGCAGCAAAAGGGGAGGACCAACTCCATATTAAAGCCCAGGATGTTGGAATGAGATGTTCGATGAGCAGGTGTCCACATACTTTTGGTCATGTAGTGTATTTTACATTGCCAAAGCAAGTGCAATAAACAACATAAACAAAACTGAGAAAAAACGAATTAAACAACTTTTTTTTGTTGTTAAATGTTAGAAATTAACAGTTAAAGATTGAATTCAAAAAGGCTTTAAAATGATAGACATTTCATGTGTTTATATTATCAGCCATGTATAATGTTTTAGTAATGTCCAATAGTACAAATAGAGAACGAAGACAAATAATCTGATAAGTGGTGATATTTACAATGTTGTTTGCAGTTCACAGGTTGCTCTTTTTCCATGACAACGGTGCACAAATCTCACTGCTATGATTGCAGTTTCACCTAACATAAAGGAGTTCATCACTGTTGGATCTGTCCTCCCTGTTAAGAGCCAGATAAAATGCCAATTTGCTCTGTGTTTTTTTAGTTGATTCTTTCCACTGTTGTCACATAGTTATATATTTGCTTTCTCATAATTTGGTTGCGTCTAATTGTGTTTCTGGCCTGGGGCTCTGTGGGGTCTGTTTATGAACTGAGACCGGGAACCAGCTGGCTGAGGGGACATCTGTCTGTCTGTCTGTCTGTCTTCTCCCCTCCCCCTCTCAGAGTGATGACATCACGAACAGCCGGTCTTAAATCGACCAGTAGGATTGCAGCATGGCAGTGGTGCTGACTCCATTCTCTCTGCTCCTCTCCCTCCTCTCCCTCCTCTCTCTCTCTTGCTGCCCTCTCATTTCTCCACACTACTGCTAACATGGCTGAGGCATTCACAGGCACATGGAACCTGAAGGAGAGCAAGAACTTTGATGAATACATGAAGGCCCTGGGTGAGCAGCGTGTGTGTGTGTGTGTGTGTGTGTGTGTGTGTGTGTGTGTGTGTGTGTGTGTGTGTGTGTGTGTGTGTGTGTGTGTGTGTGTGTGTGTGTGTGTGTGTGTGTGTGTGTGTGTGTGTGTGTGTGTGTGTGTGTGTGAGCAGCGTGTGTGTGTGTGTGTGTGTGTGTGTGTGTGTGTGTGTGTTTTATACATGCGGGTGTGTGTGGAGTAACGGTAAAATGCCTCCCTGCCTGCCTGCTGGTGTATGGGTACACTTGTGAGAAGGGTGTGACTGTTCATCAATACTTAAAGGTGTGTGTTTGTGTGCAGCCGCATATGTGCATTCTTGTGCAGATATTGTGTGTGTTTGTGAACACATACACACATATGCGCAAAAAATACACACGCAGGTGTTTATTTATGCACGCCCACCATATGTGTGTGTGTGTAAGTAGCAGAGCGTGTGTGTGTGTAAGTAGCAGAGCATGTGTGTGTAAGTAGCAGAGCATGTGTGTGTAAGTAGCAGAGCATGTGTGTGTGTAAGTAGCAGAGCATGTGTGTGTGTGTAAGTAGCAGAGCGTGTGTGTGTAAGTAGCAGAGCATGTGTGTGTGTGTGTAAGTAGCAGAGCATGTGTGTGTAAGTAGCAGAGCGTGTGTGTGTGTAAGTAGCAGAGCATGTGTGTGTGCGCATGTAAGGAGCAGAGCATGTGTAGCAGAGCATGTGTAGCAGAGCATGTGTAGCAGAGCGTGTGTAGCAGAGCATGTGTAGCAGAGCATGTGTAGCAGAGCATGTGTAGCAGAGCATGTGTGTGTAAGTAGCAGAGCGTGTGTAGCAGAGCGTGTGTAGCAGAGCGTGTGTAGCAGAGCGTGTGTAGCAGAGCGTGTGTAGCAGAGCATGTGTAGCAGAGCATGTGTAGCAGAGCATGTGTAGCAGAGCATGTGTAGCAGAGCGTGTGTAGCAGAGCATGTGTGTGTAAAGGGATAAAACAGGATTTTGACATTTTTTAAACCTTTATTTAACTAGGAAAGTCCGTTTTAAGAACAAATTCCCATTTACAATGACGGCCTACCCTGGCCAAACGCTAACCCTGGCCAAACGCTAACCCTGGCCAAACGCTAACCCTGGCCAAACGCTAACCCTGGCCAAACGCTAACCCTGGCCAATTATGCGCCGCCCTATGGGGCTCCCAATCACAGCCGGTTGTGATACAGCCTTGAAATCAAACCAGGGTCTGTAGTGACGCCTCTAGCACTGAGATACAGTACCTTAGACCGCTGCGCCACTCGTAAAAACTAAAACATAAAAACTACCTCTAACTACCTTCATACTGGATGCAGAGACATAAAAACTACCTCTAACTACCTTCATACTGGATGCAGAGAGCTCATATTAAGTAGATAAAGGGCCACAATCACAAAGTGTCCTTTTCAAGGGACAATGCAGACGTTAACGTCAGGCATGGGAAGACTGGGTGTGGTCGGGACAATTACAAAAAGAGAGAGAAGGAAGAGGGAAGAGAGGGAAAGGGACAGAAGGAGAGAGAGAAAAGGAAGAGGGAAGATGGACAGAAGGAGAGAGAGAGAAGGAAGAGGGAAGAGAGAGAAAGGGACAGAAGGAGAGAGAGAAGGAAGAGGGAAGAGAGGGAAAGGGACAGAAGGAGAGAGAGAAGGAAGAGGGAAGAGAGGGAAAGGGACAGAAGGAGAGCGAGAGAAGGAAGAGGGAAGAGAGGGAAAGGGGCAGAAGGAGAGAGAGAGAAGTAGGAACAGAACAGTGGAGGCTGTTGGGGAGAAGCTATAGGAGGACGGCCTCATTGTATTGGCTGGAATGGAATCAATGGCACGGAGCCGACCATGTGGTTTCCATACGTTTGATAGCGTTCCATTTATTTAATTCCAGCCAATACAATGAGCTCATCCTTCTATAGCCCCTCCCACCAGCCTCCACTGGAACATAAAAAGATGGAGATAGAAAATCAGGACGGAGAGAGCAGCAAGATTTGTGACCTGTTGCCACAAGAAAAGAGCAACCAGTGAAGAACAAACACCATTGTAAATACAACCCATATTTATGTTTATTTATTTTCCCTTGTGTACCCTTAACCATTTGTACATCGTTGCAACACTGTATATATACGTAATATGACATTTGTAATGTCTTTATTATTTTGAAACGTCTGTATGTGTAATGTTTACTGTTCATTTTTTATTGTTTATTTCACTTTTCTATATTATCTACCTCACTTGCTTTGGCGATGTTAACATATGTTTCCCATGGCATTAAAGCCCCTTGAAATGAATTGAATTGACAGAGAGAGGAGAGAGGGGGGGGGAGGAGAAGAAAGAGAGAGAGAGACTTTAAATGGGGGAGGGGGATATGCCTCCACTGTGAGAAACACACACACACACACACACACACACACACACACACACAAAGGGGTGGAATTCTCTGAAAGAGCGCTCCTTGTCTGAAGCTAGCATTGTGAGGAGGGGTTGAATATTAACATAGTGTGTGTGTGTGTGCCTGTGTGCGACCCTTGTTTGGTGACTGATGGGCGTTATTAGCATCGACGTGTCTGCGCTTGTCACCATGGTAATGACCCCTAAACCCCAGACCCAACTCTCCTGATCACAGGCGACACACACTGGCTGTTTGTTGTATGAGTGTGTCACGTTTAGCCTTGGACTCGGCTGTTACAGAAACGTTACTTCAGTTGAGGGCAGAAGGACTCTAGACCGTACCCCTCCACACTCAGCCCGGTACCCCTCCACACTCAGCCCGGTACCCCTCCACACTCAGCCCGGTACCCCTCCACACTCAGCCCGGTACCCCTCCACACTCAGCCCGGTACCCCTCCACACACAGCCCGGTACCCCTCCACACTCAGCCCGGTACCCCTCCACACTCAGCCCGGTACCCCTCCACACTCAGCCCGGTCAACGACCGTACCCACACACACACACACTCTAATCTCTAGTTTGTGTGTTTTTCTTCAAACATTCAGCCAAAGTCATCAGAGACGTTGACCGGGCTGAGTGTGGACGGCTAGACCGTACCCCTCCACACTCAGCCCGGTCAACGTCTCTGATGACTTTGGCTCAATGTTTGAAGAAAAACACACAAACTAGAGATTAGAGTGTGCGTGTGTGTGTGCGCGCGCGTTAGATGCAATGAGAACAGTCATTGTCTGGTCACAAGTCTGTTCCCTTTAGTACGGTTCGTTCTCTTTTTGACCCATAGTCACCATAGTTACAATACGTTGTTATGGCCTTGTGGAAGAGTCACCATAGTTACAATACGTTGTTATGGCCTTGTGGAAGAGTCACCATAGTTACAATACGTTGTTATGGCCTTGTGGAAGAGTCAGTTACACATCATGAATCCCAAAAGTGTGGGCGCGTTCGTTCATATTGCATTTGGGTTTTTCCTCAGAAATGAATGTCAACGTTAAGGGTGGGGCCGTATTGGCAGCAGTATATAACTATGCATCCAGATGATGGCTCGGCTATAACAGTCGTATCCCGAATCTGAAGTCTTTAACCCTGCAATGTGTTTTTTGATTGACAGGTGTGGGCTTTGCAACCCGCCAGGTTGGCGGTATGACCAAGCCCACCACCGTCATCGAGGTAGCGGGAGACACGGTCACTCTGAAGACGCAGAGCACCTTCAAGAACACCGAGATCAACTTCAAACTGGGAGAGGAGTTCGACGAGACCACCGCCGACGACAGGAAGGTCAAGGTAAGAGGTCAGGAGCGCTAAGAGACCGACCTAAGTCTGAGATGGCTAGCTGATAGTCATTATGGTGGTGGTAGCAACGATATGTTTTTATCATTTTTATGGCTAACGCGTTAAACTTTACGGCTAATACGCATTATGAGGCCGTTATAACGCATCGTAAGAGTTGTCACGAGTGTGTATCCTTATAATGGGGTGAAAGGTCAGGAGGTCAGGCGTTAGGGGCCGAGAGGTTAAGTATGATGGACCATAGCAAAATGGTTGTATCTGCCATGAGATCCATCAGAGGTCTCAGTAGGAGAAAACAGACCGACTACATGGATCAAACAGAGGCTTTGTTGGGTGGGTCAGTTAGGATTGAGGGGGTCAAAGATAAGAGGTGAGAGGTCAAGGTGGATGAGTTGTAGCTGTGTGACAAGACACAAATGCTACATCGATGACAGAGAGAGAGAGAGAGAGAGAGAGAGAGAGAGAGAGAGAGAGAGAGAGAGAGGCTACTGAGCATGATCTGAGTGAATAGAAAGACACAATGTCTTATTGTTGAGGAATGGTTACTCATGGTAGGGTGGGTGTGTAATGTATAGAGTGTGTGTGTATCTAGCAACTTTAACTCTTGATAGGTGGGCACACATGCTACATACACTCTTAGAAAAAAGGGTTCCAAAATGGTTTTTCGGCTGTCCCCATAGAATAACCCTTTTTGGTTCCAGGTAAAACCCTTTTTGGTTCCAGGTAAAACCCTTTTTGGTTCCAGGTAAAACCCTTTTTGGTTCCAGGTAAAACCCTTTTTGGTTCCAGGTAAAACCCTTTTTAGTTCCAGGTAAAAACCCTTTTTGGTTCCAGGTAAAAACCCTTTTTAGTTCCAGGTATAAAAAAACGCTTTTTTTCTCCATCTGCAGAAAGGGTTTTACATGAAACCAAAAGGGTTCAAGGGTTCTCCAAAGGGTTCTTCAAAGGGTTCTCCAAAGGGTTCTCCAAAGGGTTCTCCAGAGGGTTCTCCAAATGGTTATCCAGAGGGTTCTCCAAAGGGTTCTCCAAAGGGTTCTCCTATGGGGACAGCCAAAGAACCGTATTAGGTTTTAGACAGCCCCTTTTTTTCTAAGAGTAGGCATTCTTTATCTGGCAATCACAATACACATTAACCTCAGTCTTAAACCCACTGAGACTTCTCCTTTATCGGCAGTAGATTGTACCAATCACAATACACATTAACCTCAGTCTCAAACCCACTGAGACTTCTCCTTTATCGGCGTGTTTGTTCATAACTCATAATGTCTCATTCTCTCTCTAGTCCCTAATAACGGTTGAGGGTGGTAAGATGATTCACGTGCAGAAGTGGGACGGCAAGGAGACCACTCTGGTCCGTGAAGTCAGCGGCAACGCCCTCGAACTGGTCAGTACTGAGTGTGTGTGTGTGTGTGTGTATTGGTGTTAACTCTTACATGTAAGAATGTGTCTGTTGTATATCTAACTCTCCTCTCCTCTCCACAGACACTGAAACTTGGTGATGTCATCTGCACACGCTCCTACATCAAGGCCGAGTAACAACGTCCAAAAAACGATCCTTTACCACACCTGCCAAAATAACAACAACCCTTCACCCTTAACCCCCGATCCACACTGTAACGACCTCTAACCCCCGACCCCTTCTATGTTGTCCCGTCCTTCTCTTTGTATGAAACACTGAATAAATTCCACTGACGTTTATTTTCTTCTCTAAAGCCTTCCTGAGTTCTTCTCTGTCAGTCACCTCACAATCCCCATGACAACAGTCACAACACCTACATCAGAGGCTCGACTTTCATCAATCCACAGGGATTTTGCCACTGGCCTGGAGGAAAATCAGTGAATCTACTAACTGTGTGTAGCAACCATTTTGTGCCAAATGGCTCATCACGTGTTTCAGTTGTAGCAGCCATCTGGGTGGGTTATGGCAGCCATTTTGTGCCAAATGGCTCATCACGTGTTTCAGTTGTAGCAGCCATCTGGGTGGGTTATGGCAGCCATTTTGTGCCAAATGGCTCATCACGTGTTTCAGTTGTAGCAGCCATCTGGGTGGGTTATGGCAGCCATTTTGTGCCAAATGGCTCATCACGTGTTTCAGTTGTAGCAGCCATCTGGGTGGGCTATGGCAGCCATTTTGTGCCAAGTTGAGATCTGAGGCTGCTGTAGGGGAAGCAGCACATGGCTCCTCAGACGGATCAAAACTGCTCTATATTCTGCTGTCAGAGAAGGGTGTGTGTAGGCATTGCATGTGCGTATTGTTGGATTCTGGGTAAACTTTGAACATTGAGATATTAAAGACATGATAGATCAGACGCATAGTATATAAAGGAGTGAGAAGGTAATGGTTCTCTGTAGTAAGACAACTAAGCTTGGAATGTGTTGAGTGCAGGGAAAACAATGGGATGTGACAGTACTGATAAGGGGAGAAACTGTTGAAGGCTCATATCACTTAGTTCTCTGCTTAGCAAGAAGGATGCAATGTTTAGAGATACGGAGGAGACTCCACCCAAAGTGGGGTATGAATACCACCATGTCTGTGTCTGAATTACAGCTGTAACGACCCTTTGGGAAGAATTAAACTTTGACAAGGTCGTCTAGTGTCCGTGAGTTATTTATTCTGAAAAATAAGAACCTGACAGTATGTTGCAAAATCCTTTCCACTTTGACCCATTTCTGAATAGTTATGGCCGTGCGTTAGGCTCATACCAACCATCCTGATCTCGCAAGCTTACATTCTGTCCATGTAGCGAAACAGAATGTAGGTTTGCGAGATCAGGATGGTTGGTACTGAGGCTAGCCGTGTGTGGCTCAGGGCAGGGGAGTTGACCTGTGGTACTATTATAGCAGACCAGCGAACACAGTTTACGTCTTTACAGAGCATCACAGGGTGAATAATTATAGGAGTGTGTGTGTGTGTGTGTGTGTTCTGCCGCAATCACGACATGTCGGGAAAACTCAGGACCTCCGAGTTAAAATGAACCTAAGTTATTTGTGTAAAGCACATCTCTCTCTCTCTCTCTCTCTCTCTCTCTCTCTCTCTTTGAATGAGAGAAACTCAAGGAGATGGGAGAGCTTGCTATTGGTTTATTCTGATACTGCCCAAGTGGGAAACTCGGGGTATCATTTTTCTACAACGAGAAAGCAAGTCAGAAATCTCCAAGTTTCCGAAGTGACTTGAACGCGGCATTAGAGTGTGTGTATCACTATTGACTCCTACTAGGTGAACAGAAATGTTGGTTGGTGCCTGGCTGCCGGCGTGGAAATGTGTGTGTGTGTTTCCTGGGCTGTGATTCTGTGTGTGTGTGTTCTAATTCCGGCACATTCTCTGCTTCTATAGATTGGTGTCGTGTGTTACAGACAGGCTACCAACTAGGTTCAAGGTGAGAGACCCTACATCACAGGACACCTCATATTTCTATGTGAATCTGGTCGGGTCACCCAAGAAGGTTACAGCTTTAAAGTAATGTTCTCTATTTATTCAGAGAACGTTAAGAAACAACTTTATTCTGTGGGAATTTAAGTCCTTAGGCATAATGTTTTCTGCAGGTTTGTCCATGGTTCTATTTAAATTCATATTCTCATAACATTAAGAAATCTTTCCAGAAAAACCACAAGAAGACATTAGTAACGTTGACAGAACCCCAGCCACCCAGGTCATAGACTGTTCTCTCTGCTACCGCTCGGCAAGTGGTACCCGGAGCGCCAAGTCTAGGTCCAAAAGACTTCATAACAGCTTCTACCCCCAAGACATAAGAATATCTACTTCTGCTATCTAGGAAAACCAAATTTCCAAAGTCTGGTCCTAATATAGTGTATGAGAGGTCATACAATAAGTTTTGTAGTGATTCCTATGTTGATGATGTAAAGAATATTTGCTGGTCTGTGGTGTGTAATGAGGAGCAACCAGACGCTGCTGGTCTGTGGTGTGTAATGAGGATCAACCAGAAACTGCACTTGACACTTGCTTATCCCAGTTACTAATAAGCATGCACTCATTTAAGAAAATGACTGTAAAAACGGTTAAATAGCAGTGGATTGATGAGGAATTAAAAAATTGTATGGTTGACAGGAATGAGGCTAAATGATTGGTAAATAAGTCTGGCTGCACAACTGGTTGGGAATTGTCCTGCAAATTGAGAAACCATGTGACTAAACTGAATGAAAAGAAGACGAAACTACACTATGAAACAAAGATAAATGACGTGAAGAATGACATAAAGAATGACATGAAGAATGACATGAAGAATGACATAAAGAATGACATGAAGAATGACATGAAGAATGACATAAAGAATGACATGAAGAATGACATGAAGAATGACATAAAGAATGACATAAAGAATGACATGAAGAATGACATGAAGAATGACATAAAGAATGACATGAAGAATGACATGAAGAATGACATAAAGAATGACATGAAGAATGACATGAAGAATGACATGAAGAATGACATGAAGAATGACAGTAAAAAGCTTCAATTAAATTAAATAAAAAAATTCAAACTCAGCTCCATCATTCATTGAATCAGATGGCATTCATCACAAAACCCACTGATATTGTAAACTACTTTAACAATTTTGTTCATTGGCAAGATCAGCAAGCTTAGGCATGACATGCCAGCAACAAACGCTGACACTACACATCCAAGTATATCTGACCAAATTATGAAAGACAAGAATTGTAATTTTGAATTCCGTAAAGTGAGTGTGGAAGAGGTCAAAAAAATAATTGTTGTCTATCAATAATGGCAAGCCACCGGGGTCTGACAACTTGGATGGAAAATGACTGAGGATAATAGCGGACAATATTACCACTCCTATTTGCTATATCTTCAATCTAAGCCTAGTAGAGAGTGTGTGCCCTCAGGCCTGGAGGAAGGCAAAGTAATTCCGCTACCCAAGAATAGTAAAGCTCCCTTTACTGGCTCAAATAGCCAACCAATCAGCCTGTTACCAACCCTTAGTAAAGTTTTGGAAAAATGTGTGTTTGACCTTCTACAATGCTATTTTACACTCAAGAAATTGACAACAGACTTTCAGCACGCTTATAGGGAAGGACATTCAACAAGCACAGCACTTACACAAATGACTGATGATTGGCTGAGAGAAATGGATGATGATTGGCTGAGAGAAATGGATGATGAAAAGATTGTGGGAGGGGCTGTTTCGTTAGACATCACACATTATCCATCATAGTCTGCTGCTGGAAAAGGGACTGAAGCGTTATGGCTTTACACCCCCTGCTATATTGTGGATAAAGAGTGACCTGTCTAACAGAACACAGAGGGTGTTCTAGAATGTTCTTACTCTTTTCAATCTTTACTAACGATATGCCAATTGCTTTGAGTAAAGTCAGTGTGTCTATGGATGACTCAACACTATACATGTCAGCTACTACAGTGACTGAAATGACTGCAACTCTTAACAAAGAGCTGCAGTTAGTTTCAGAGTGAGTGGCAAGGAATAAGTTAGTCATTAAAAAAAAAATGTAAACTTAAAAGCATTGTATTTGGGACAAGTCATTCCCTAAACCCTAAACCTCAACTAAATGTTGTAATAAATAATGTGGAGATTGATCACGTTTGATCAAGTGTAAACTGAGATGGGGAGAAGGCTTCTGAGGATGTTAAACACGTCTCCAGGTGTTGTGAGATCTGGATACACCCACACCGTAGGTCTGGTCTGAAAACAACACTACTCTCCTCAGTTTTAATAATAGATCTGAGGAAACTGGATACACAGTACCAGTCAAAAGTTAAGACACCCTTTTCTTGATTTTTACTATTTTCTACATTCTAGAATAATAGTGAAGACATCAAAACTCTGAAATAACACATATGGAATCATGTAGTAACCAAAAAAGTGTTAAACAAATCTAAATATAATTATATTTTAGATTCTTCAAAATAGCCACCCGTTTGCCTTAATGACAGCTTGGCATACTCTTGGCATTCTCTCAACCAGCTTCATGGGGAATGCTTTCCCACCCGTCTTGGAGGAGTTCCCTCATGCTGAGCACTTGTTGGCTGATTTTCCTTCACTCTGCGGTCCAACTCATCCCAAACCATCTCAATTGGGTTGAGGTAGGGGGATTGTGGAGGCCAGGTCATCTGATGCAGCACTCCATCCCTGTCCTTCTTGGTCAAATAGCCCTTACACAGCCTGGAGGTGTGTTGGGTCATTGTCCTGTTGAAAAACAAATGATAGTCCCACTAAGCGCAAACCAGGTGGGATGGTGTATCGCTGCAGAATGCTGTGGTAGCTATGCTGGTAAAGTGTACCTTGAATTCTAAATAAATCACTGACAGTGTCACCAGCAAAGCACCCCCACACCATCACACGTCCTCCTCTACGCTTCACAGTGCGAACCACACATCCGGAGATCATCCTTTCACCTACTCCTACTTTTTGGTTCCACCACGGCTGGTGGAACCAAAAAGCTCCAATTTGGACTCATCAGACCAAAGGACAGATTTCCACCGGTCTAATTGTTTGTGTTTGTGTTGTTTGTGTTTCTTGGCCCAAGCAAGTCTCTTCTTCTTATTGGTGTCCTTTAGTAGTTAGACAAAGATGTTTTCTTCAACAAGCACAGGATGTACTACTAACACCCGACAGGCCAACATACCCGTTATTGGCAAGAGAAAGAGACGCAGGTACAGAGGACACAGAGCAGGTGCCTCGTAAGGATCCGCAGAAGGTGAAAGCTGCCGTTACCGTTAATATTACTCGCCAACGTGCAATTATTGGACAATAAATTAGACGAGGTACGATCACGAGTATCCTACCAACGGGACATTCATTGGTTTGTGCATATTTGTAAACAACAGCTGGTGCAGGAAATCTAAGGAAGTCTCTAAATTTTGCTTGACTGAAGTAGAGTATATTGTGATAAATTGCCGGCAACACTACTTGTTCAGAAAGTTCTCAGCTATACTTTTCGTGGCTGTTTATTTACCACCACAGACAGATGCACTAAGAACACACTCAGTCAGCTGTATAAGGAAATAAGCAAACAGGAAACCACTCACCCAGAGGTGGCGCTCCTAGTGGCCGGAGACTTAAATGCAGGGAAACATAAATCAGTTTTACCTCATTTCTACCAGCATGCTAAATGTGCAACCAGAGGGGAAAAAAATCTAGATCGCCTGTACTCCACACACAAAGCTCTCCCTTGCCCTACATTTAGTGAATATGACCACAATTCTATCCTCCTGATTCCTGCATACAAGCACAAATTAAAGCAGGAAGCACCAGTGACTTGGTCTATAAAAATGTGATCAGATGAAGCAGATGCTAAACTACAGGACTGTTTTGCATTCACAGACTGGACATGTTCCGGCATTCTTCCGATTGCATTGAGGAGTACACCACATCAGTCACTGGCTTTATCAATAAGTGCATCGAGGACGTCATCCCCACAGTGACTGTACGTACATACCCCAACCAGAAGCTATGGATTACAGGCAACATTCACACTGAGCTAAAGGGTGGAGCAGCTGCTTTAAAGGTGCAGGACGCTAACCCGGAAGCTTATAAGAAATCCTGCTATGCCCTCCGACGAACCATCAAAAAGGCAAAGCGCCAATACAGGGCTAAGATTGAATCGCACTACACTGAGTCGTACTACAACGGCTCCGACGCTCGTCTTATGTGGCAGGACTTGCAAACTATTACAGACTACAAAGGGAAGCATAGCCGCGAGCTGCCCAGTGACACGAGCCTACCAGATGAGCTAAATCACTTCTATGCTTGCATCGAGGCAAGCAACACTGAGGCATGCATGAGAGCATGAGCTGTTCCGGACGACTGTGTGATCACTCTCTCCGTATCCAACGTGAGTAAGACCTTTAAACAGGTTAACATTCACAAGGCCGCAGGGCCAGACGCATTACCAGGACGTGTGCTCCGGGCATGTGCTGACCAACTGACAGATGTCTTCACTGACATTTTCAACATGTCCCTGATTGAGTCTGTAGTACCAACAGGTTTCAAGCAGACCACCATAGTCCCTGTGCCCAAGAACACAAAGGCAACCTGCCTAGATGACTACAGACCCGTAGCACTCACGTCTGTAGCCATGAAGTGCTTTGAAAGGCTGGTAATGGCTCACATCAACACCATTATCCCGGAAACCCTAGACCCACTCCAGTTTGCATATGGCCCAAACAGATCCACAGATGATGCAATCTCTAAACTCTCCTTCCAGACTCACATTCAGCATCTCCAAGCCAAAATTAAATCTAGAATCGGCTTCCTATTTCGCAAACAAAGCATCCTTCACTAACGCTGCCAAACATATCTTACCGATCCTTGACTTTGCCGATGTCATTCACAAAATAGCCTCCAACACTCTAATCAGCATATTGGATGCAGTCTATCACAGTGCCATCCGTTTTGTCACCAAAGCCCCATATACTACCCACCACTGCGACCTGTATGCTCTAGTTGGCTGGCCCTTGCTTCATATTCGTCGCCAAACCCACTGGCTCCAGGTCATCAAGTCTTTGCTAGGTAAAGCCCCGCCTTATCTCAGCTCACTGGTCACCATAACAACACCCACCCGTAGCACATGCTCCAGCAGGTATATTTCACTGGTCACACCCAAAGCCAATTCTTCCTTTGGCCACCTTTCCTTCCAGTTCTCTGCTGCCAATGACTGGAACAAATTGCATAAATCACTGAAGCTGGAGACTCATATCTCCCTCACTAACTTTAAGCATCAGCTATCAGAGCAGCTTACAGATCGTTGCATCTGTAAATAGCCTATCCAACTACCTCATCCCCATATTGTTATTTATTTATTTTTGCTCCTTTGCACCCCAGTATCTCTACTTCTGCGGCAGTGTAGCCTAGTGGTTAGAGCGTTGGACTAGTAACCGGAAGGTTGCAAGTTCAAATCCCTGAGCTGACAAGGTACAAATCTGTCGTTCTAACCCACTGTTCCTAGGCGGTCATTGAAAATAAGAATTTGTTCTTAACTGACTTGCCTGGTTAAATTTTTTTTTTTTATCCTGTGTTTATTTGCGAAATTGTAATTATTTATTTATTGTAATTATTTATTTATTGTAATTATTTCGCCACTACCGTCTTTTTATTGCCTTACCTCCCTAATCTTACTTCACTTGCACACACTGTACATAGACTTCTCTATTGTCTTATTGACTGTATGTTTTGTTTATTCCATGTGTAACTCTGTGTTGTTGTTTGTGTCGAACTGCTTTGCTTTATTCTTGGCCAGGTCGTAGTTGTAAATGAGAACTTGTTGTCAACTTGACTACCTGGTTAAATAAAGGTGAAAAAAAATCTAAATAAACATCTTTCTCTTTCTTCATCGGATGTCAATTTCTCCCTCCCTCCCTCCCTCCCTCCCTCCCTCCCTCCCTCCCTCCCTCCCTCCCTCCCTCCCTCCCTCCCTCCCTCCCTCCCTCCCTCCCTCCCTCCCTCCCTCCCTCCCTCCCTCCCTCCCTCCCTCCCTCCCTCCCTCCCTCCCTCTCCCTCCCTCCCTCCCTCCCTCCCTCCCTCCCTCCCTCCCTCCCTCCCTCCCTCCCTCCCTCCCTCCCTCCCTCTAAATGTCAGTCTTGCTAGGTCGCAGTTGTAAATGAGAACTTGTTCTCATCTGGCTTACCTGGTTAAATAAAGGTGAACATTAAAAATAAAATAAAGGTGAACATAACAAATAAAATAAAAGATAGACATTGTGTTCTATCTATCCTTACCATAGAGATAGCAATATAAAACATTGTGTTCTATTTTCACTCTGTTGTCCTTACTTTTTTCTCTTCTTCTTCTTGTGTGAGTCCTGTGGAGGTTAACTGGCTCTTTCTGTAGCTGCTGGTGCAGCTGCCGCTCATCATCGCCCTCCTCAGGTATCAGATCGTACTGCAGCCAGGGACCTAAAAAAAGTTGTGGTTATGTCAGTTGTGCCACGTTTGTGAAGCCTTTAAAGAGCATCACATACAGTTATAGATGACTTGTGACACGTTTATGTATTTTGAAGGCTTTATGAAGGCTTTATAGGTTGTATGTCATTTAAAGACCGAAAAGGACAGTAACATTTTGGAACCATTTGAAATTAAGCTCCAAAATATCCTTACAATTCAGAGCACTGGAAATCCAAGAGCTGAACCCTGAAAATAGTCCCCTGTGTCAGCTGTTAAAAACAATAAACAACCCTACTGTCCAAACACACAGGGAACCCTGTGTCAGCTGTTAAAAACAATAAACAACCCTACTGTCCAAACACACAGGGATCCCTGTGTCAGCTGTTAAAAACAATAAACAACCCTACTGTCCAAACACACAGGGAACCCTGTGTCAGCTGTTATAAACAATAATCAACCCTGCTATCCAAACACACAGGGAACCCTGTGTCAGCTGTTATAAACAATAATCAACCCTGCTATCCAAACACACAGGGAACCCTGTGTCAGCTGTTATAAACAATAATCAACCCTGCTATCCAAACACACAGGGAACCCTGTGTCAGCTGTTATAAACAATAATCAACCCTGCTATCCAAACACACAGGGAACCCTGTGTCAGCTGTTATAAACAATAATCAACCCTGCTATCCAAACACACAGGGAACCCTGTGTCAGCTGTTATAAACAATAATCAACCCTGCTATCCAAACACACAGGGAACCCTGTGTCAGCTGTTATAAACAATAATCAACCCTGCTATCCAAACACACAGGGAACCCTGTGTCAGCTGTTATAAACAATAATCAACCCTGCTATCCAAACACACAGGGAACCCTGTGTCAGCTGTTATAAACAATAATCAATCAATAATCATAGAGTTAGGAAAATATTTACTAAAGTAAAAAAAGTAATAAAAAGTAACACAATAAAATAACACTAGCGAGACTATATACAGGGGGTACCGGTACAGAGTCAATGTGGAGGCTATATACAGGGGGTACCGGTACAGAGTCCATGTGGAGGCTATATACAGGGGGTACCGGTACAGAGTCAATGTGGAGGCTATATACAGGGGGTACCGGTACAGAGTCAATGTGGAGGCTATATACAGGGGGTACCGGTACAGAGTCAATGTGGAGGCTATATACAGGGGGTACCGGTACAGAGTCAATGTGGAGGCTATATACAGGGGGTACCGGTACAGAGTCAATGTGGAGGATATATACAGGGGGTACCGGTACTGAGTCAATGTGGAGGCTATATACAGGGGGTACCGGTACAGAGTCAATGTGGAGGCTATATACAGGGGGTACCGGTACAGAGTCAATGTGGAGGCTATATACAGGGGGTACCGGTACAGAGTCAATGTGGAGGCTATATACAGGGGGTACCGGTACAGAGTCCATGTGGAGGCTATATACAGGGGGTACCGGAACAGAGTCAATGTGGAGGCTATATACAGGGGGTACCGGTACAGAGTCAATGTGGAGGCTATATACAGGGGGTACCGGTACTGAGTCAATGTGGAGGCTATATACAGGGGGTACCGGTACAGAGTCAATGTGGAGGCTATATACAGGGGGTACCGGTACTGAGTCAATGTGGAGGCTATATACAGGGGGTACCGGTACAGAGTCAATGTGGAGACTATATACAGGGGGTACCGGTACAGAGTCAATGTGGAGACTATATACAGGGTGTTACGGTACAGAGTCAATGTGGAGACTATATACAGGGGGTACTGGTACAGAGTCAATGTGGAGGCTATATACAGGGGGTACCGGTACAGAGTCAATGTGGAGACTATATACAGGGGGTACTGGTACAGAGTCAATGTGGAGGCTATATACAGGGGGTACCGGTACAGAGTCAATGTGGAGGCTATATACGGGGGGTACTGGTACAGAGTCAATGTGGAGGCTATATACAGGGGGTACCGGTACAGAGTCAATGTGGAGGCTATATACAGGGGGTACCGGTACTGAGTCAATGTGGAGGCTATATACAGGGGGTACCGGTACAGAGTCAATGTGGAGACTATATACAGGGGGTACCGGTACAGAGTCAATGTGGAGGCTATATACAGGGGGTACTGGTACAGAGTCAATGTGGAGACTATATACAGGGGGTACCGGTACAGAGTCAATGTGGAGGCTATATATAGGGGGTACCGGTACAGAGTCAATGTGGAGGCTTTATACAGGGGGTACCGGTACAGAGTCCATGTGGAGGCTATATACAGGGGGTACCGGTACAGAGTCAATGTGGAGGCTATATACAGGGGGTACCGGTACAGAGTCAATGTGGAGGCTATATACAGGGGGTACCGGTACAGAGTCCATGTGGAGGCTATATACAGGGGGTACCGGTACTGAGTCAATGTGGAGGCTATATACAGGGGGTACCGGTACAGAGTCAATGTGGAGACTATATACAGGGGGTACCGGTACAGAGTCAATGTGGAGGCTATATACAGGGGGTACTGGTACAGAGTCAATGTGGAGACTATATACAGGGGGTACCGGTACAGAGTCAATGTGGAGGCTATATACAGGGGGTACCGGTACAGAGTCAATGTGGAGGCTTTATACAGGGGGTACCGGTACAGAGTCAATGTGGAGGCTATATACAGGGGGTACCGGTACAGAGTCAATGTGGAGGCTATATACAGGGGGTACCGGTACAGAGTCAATGTGGAGGCTATATACAGGGGGTACTGGTACAGAGTCAATGTGGAGACTATATACAGGGGGTACCGGTACAGAGTCAATGTGGAGGCTATATACAGGGGGTACCGGTACAGAGTCAATGTGGAGGCTATATACAGGGGGTACCGGTACAGAGTCAATGTGGAGGCTATATACAGGGGGTACCGGTACAGAGTCAATGTGGAGACTATATACAGGGTGTTACGGTACAGAGTCAATGTGTGGGGGTGCAGGTTATTATTACTGAAATTAACCATTGCACTGTATGCTGTACCACTATACTGTTTTGGCAATATCTACATATTATTTCATGCTAATGAAGGAGAAAGAGAGAGAGAGAGAATTTGTCCCAACTTTTGTGAGTGTAATGTTTACTGTTCATTTTTGATTGTTTATTTCACTTTTGTTTATCTATTTCACTTGCTTTGACAATGTAAATATATGTTTCCCATGTCAATAAAACCCTTTGAATTGAATTGAATTGTGTGAGAGATAGAGAGAGAGAGAGAGAATAGAGATAGAGAGAGAGAGAGAGAGAGACTACATTAGGGTGGACAACATGGGGCCACAGTGTGTGTAGGTGAAACAAACGTCTGTGCTGCTACCAGTATAGCATTGAATGAATTGTGAATAATGATTAGTGAGAAAGTTAGATGCACAAATATCATACTGCCAAGGCGTCACACCATCACCCCCAAGACATGCTAACCTCTCACCATTACAATAACAGGGGAGGTGAGCATTTTTTGGTGGGTAGGATATTTGTGCGTCTAACTTTCTCACTCCAAATTTTTCACAATTAATGCAGGACTATCCGTAACCGTGGTACCGTCCACATTAATGTAGAAGTGTTTAGAAACATATTCTACTCTTATTGACAATAAAATTACTCCGAAATGACACAATATATTATTTAGCATGAATTTCTGTTGGGCACAAAATAACCTGAAACACAACCAAAACAAACAGCAAATGCATCCAACAAATTGGAAGAGTCACAAGCTTGATGTAATCATTGTGTTCTGGGAATATGGGAACAAATACTAAACTTATGACTACTCTAATACACATATAAGTGAATTGTCCCAATACTTCTGATCCCTTCAAATGTGATGTAGTTTCTAAACGGTTCACCAGATATGGATGAAATTACCAGGAAATTAAAGCTGACATTCTGCACTGTAGCCTCATAGTCATTGTATCATTTCAAGGTGCTGGAGTACAGAGCCAAAACAACAACAAATGTGTCAATACTGTTGGAGTGTCAGGCTGTGGGTAACTGGTGCATGGAATCAGGCGCAGGAGAGCAGAGATGAGTGTACAAGGTAGTTTAATCCACAAACAGCACCAGTGTAAAACAAATACTCAAGGTGAGTGAAAATACCGGTCACTCGTAAATACAAGCCATATTGAATCAACCTGAACATAATAAACAAACACGCACACCAACATGGAAGAAACAGAGGGTTAAATATTGAACATGTAATTGGGGAATAGAAACAAGGTGTGTAGAAAACAAAGACAAAACAAATGGAAAATGGATTGGCGATGGCTAGAACGCCGGTGATGTCGACCGCCGAACGCCGCCCGAACAAGGAGAGGGACCAACTTCGGCAGAGGTCGTGACATGGAGCTCGCTGTACATTTTTTTACATATTTTTTTTATTTTTACCTTTATTTTACTAGGCAAGTCAGTTAAGAACAAATTCTTATTTTCAATGATGGCCTAGGAACAGTGGGTTAACTGCCTGTTCAAGGGCAGAACGACAGATTTTGTACCTTATCAGCTCAGGGTTTTGAACTTGCAACCTTTACGTTACTAGTTTACATTACTAGTCCAATGCTCTAACCACTAGGCTACAGTGTACGCAAACCTACAGGCTGACAACACATTGATATGGACCAACCCCGAGAGAGTGAGAGAGCGAGAAAGAGAGAGCGAGAGACAGAGAGAGAGACAGAGAGAGCGAGAGAGAGAGAGAGAGAGAGAGAGAGAGACAGAGAGAGAGCGAGAGAGAGAGACAGAGAGAGACAGAGAGAGAGCGAGAGAGAGAGAGAGAGAGAGAGAGAGAGAGAGAGAGAGACAGAGAGAGACAGAGAGAGAGAGAGAGCGAGAGAGAGAGAGAGCGAGAGAGCGAGAGCGAGAGAGCGAGAGAGAGAGAGGGATAAATCAAATAAAAATCTATGTTTATTTGTCACACTCAGGATACAGCACGTTACAGAGAAGAAGAGAGGAAGAGAGAGAGAGATATTGAGGGAGAGAAAAAAAGGGGGAAGAGGGAGAAAAGGTGATGAGAAAGAGCAGTAGTGCCTCAGCTGAGTCAGCATTAACCATGATATCTAAAACAGAGATATTATAAACAGAACGAATTAACTATAATATCTAAAACAGAGATATTATAAACAGAAAGCATTAACCATAATATCTAAAACAGAGATATTATAAACAGAAAGCATTAACCATAATATCTAAAACAGAGATATTATAAACAGAAAGCATTAACCATAATATCTAAAACAGAGATATTATAAACAGAAAGCATTAACCATAAAATCTAAAACAGAGATATTATAAACAGAAAGCATTAACCATAATATCTAAGACAGAGATATTATAAACAGAAAGCATTAACCATAATATCTAAGACAGAGATATTATAAACAGAAAGCATTAACCATAAAATCTAAAACAGAGATATTATAAACAGAAAGACATCACTGAGTGACATTTTTTGAAAAAGTGGACCCCTACATTTTGTCAGATCCATATGTAGTCTCAGACTGGGTAGAAAATAAGTTGAGTACTGTTAAATCTGTGAAGGTAGCTCGAAGTGGACTTGTGATGATCGGTGTTTCTTCCATCCAAGGGGAGCAGACGCTTCGCGTCACATGACTAGGTACAGGGCCTGTGACTTGCTGTGCTCTCTGGAGGTTGCCAGGGTCAGAGTAGAACAGAAGGTGTCGTATGCTGAGGCAGTGAAGAGAGTAGAGGGTGATGGGTAGAGGGTGAGTATTAGCCTTGGCCAGTACAGAGTGACATGAATGAATATGTGCTTCAGTAAGGTTGGCTTCCTAGCATTCATTGCCATGGTTATCAACTGCACCACTGAAATGGAACGTAAATCAGGGTTAGAGTATGTAGGGTTAGAGTATGTAGGGTTAGGATATGTAGGATTAGGGTGTGTAGGGTTAGGATATGGAGGGTTAGGGTATGAAGTGTTAGGGTATGAAGGGTTAGGGTATGAAGTGTTAGGGTATGCAGGGTTAGGGTATGAAGGGTTAGGGTATGAAGGGTTAGGGTATGAAGTGTTAGGGTATGAAGGGTTAGGGTATGGGGGGTTAGGGTATGAAGTGTTAGGGTATGGAGGGTTAGGGTATACAGGGTTAGGGTATGGGGGTTAGGGTATGTAGGGTTGGCTTATGGTATAGATATTAAAATGTCATTCCCTGGCAATAGCTCTGGTGGGCATTCCTGAGGTCAGCATGCCAATTGCACGCTCCCTCAAAACATGAGACACCTGTGGCATTATGTTGTGTGACAAAACTGCACATTTTAGACTGGCCTTTTATTGTCCCCAGCACAAGGTGCACCTGTGTATTGATCGTGCTGTTTAATAAGCTTCTTGATATGCCACACCTGTCAGTCAGGTGGATGGATTATTTTGTCAAAAGTGAAATGCTCACTAACAGGGATGTAAACAAATGGATGCACAACATTTGAGAGAAATAGGCTTTTTGAGCTTATGGAACATTTCTGGGATCTTTTATTTCAGCTCATGAAACATACGACCAAGACTTCACATTCTGCGTTTATATTTTTGTTCAGCCTATGGCTAGTTTGCCAGCCTTGGCGTTGCTATCCGTCCCTACTTTACATAAGGGTCAATAGATATATACTTATACATTTTAAACCGCATCTTACACACATTATTGTACATTCTAGCGATCTACCTTCTGCAGCGATAATTTATTTTTGTAGTCTGTTTCAGATGTTTTCTTCCGGTTCAAGGGCCATGCTCTACAACCGTGATAACCAATCATTGTTAACAGCGGAGCGGCTAACCAATTAATCGCCCTGCGAACAGGAAGTACTTCAGGTTTCGTACTTGTGGAGAAAGCGGCTCGTCGAGAGAAACGTTCATTCACTTAGGACGACTTAGTTATATTATACTAAATCGTTTTTTATTGATTTGCTTAGTCATGATTGAACCAAAGAAGAGACCGGGGGACATGGCGGTGGTTCCTGCCGGTGGAGTCAAGAGGCCCAGGGCCGAGCTGATCGCTGCGGCACAGTCGCAACAACTCGTGGCCATGGTTAGGAAAGAGGGGGTACATCAAAATACAAGGGAAACGCTATCTAGTTTCAGAAAGTTGTTAGCTAGTTATGTTTTCAGTCTTTCGACTAATGGCAAATTCTCTCAAATGCAGCCACAATTAGCTGTGACTGATATGTTGACTGTTTGCTAGCTAAAGGAAGGCTATCCAATGTAAATACGGCTAGCAGGAAGCTAATTTAGTTACTGCTGACAAGGATACCGGATAGCATGGACCAGATTGCTAGTGATCCATGCACATACAGTAACGTCTGTCTGTAAGTCTGTAATATGACAACATGATGTTCTCCTCCCTTCTCCAGGGCCCTCCCCGCAGCTCCAGCCTGCAGGCTCCCATCATGTTGATGTGTGGCCATGAGGGAGAGGTCTACTGCTGCAAGTTCCATCCTAACGGGGCCACACTGGCCTCCTCTGGCTATGACAGGCTCATCTGTAAGTTAAACACAGACTTTATATTTACAGTACCAGTCAAAAGTTTGGACACCACCTACTTCTACATTGTAGAATAATAGTTAAGACATTTAAAAGGATTAAATAACATGGAATCATGTAGTAACCAGAAAAGTGTTAAAATAAAAAATATATATATTTGAGATTCTTCAAAGTAGCCACCCTTTGCCTCGATGACAGCTTTGCACACTCTTGGCATTCTCTCAACCTGCTTCATGAGGTAGTCACCTGGAATGCCTCTCTCTCTCTCTACAGTGATGTGGAATGTTTACGGGGACTGTGATAACTTTGCCACCCTGAAGGGACACAGTGGTGCTGTGATGGAGCTTCACTACAACACAGACGGCAGGTAGGATACTCACAAACACTTGCTCAGGTCAGGGAAAAACGTGATGTGTGACGGTTGTTGTTGACAACACGTTGGGAGAATATGACGTAGGTTTTCTGGCCCTATCCCTGTGTGCAGCCTGCTGTTCAGTGCCAGCACAGACAAGACTGTGGGAGTGTGGGACAGTGAGACGGGTGAGAGGATCAAGCGTCTGAAAGGCCACACCTCCTTCGTTAACTCCTGCTACCCTGCTCGCCGCGGGCCTCAGCTCGTCTGTACCGGCAGCGACGATGGAACCGTCAAGGTAACCGTGGCGACCGATGTTCTTCAACCCTGGTCCCAGACAGCTACCTGGGTGTGCAGGCTTTAGTTCCAGCTTGGTACTATAACACCTGTTTACCTGATCTGTTCATTGAAAGCTGCTTTATGGAGGAACAGTAAAGAATTGACCTACTGTGATATTATCTCATCTAGCGATCTGAAGATGAATGCACTAACTGTGGATAAGAGCGTCTGGATAAGAGCGTCTGCTAAATAACTAACATGTAATGTAAATGTGTTAATGTTGGGTTGGAACTAAAGCCTACCACGCAGAATCTGGGGAGTGTTGGTTGACTGCTGTTCTAGTTGTGGGACATCAGTCAGATGTGTGTGTGTGTTGTAGCTGTGGGACGTCAGTCAGATGTGTGTGTGTGTTGTAGCTGTGGGACGTCAGTCAGATGTGTGTGTGTTGTAGCTGTGGGACGTCAGTCAGGTGTGTGTGTGTTGTAGCTGTGGGACGTCAGTCAGGTGTGTGTGTGTTGTAGCTGTGGGACGTCAGTCAGATGTGTGTGTGTTGTAGCTGTGGGACGTCAGTCAGATGTGTGTGTGTTGTAGCTGTGGGACGTCAGTTTGTGTGTGTGTGTGTGTTGTAGCTGTGGGACGTCAGTCAGTTGTGTGTGTGTGTGTGTTGTAGCTGTGACACCACTGTTGTGTCGTTGGCAAACTTAATGATGGTGCCTGGCCATGAAGTCATGGGTGAACATGGAGTACAGGAGGGGACTAAGCATGTACCCCTGAGGGGCCCCCGTGTTGAGGATCAGCGTAGCAGATGTTGTTGCCTACCCTCACCAGCTTGGAGCGGCCCATCAGGAAGTCCAGGATCCAGTTGCAAGGGGAGGTGTTCAGTCCCAGGGTCCTTAGCTTAGGGATGGGCTTCGTGGGCACTATGGTGTTGAACACTGAGCTGTAGTCAATTAACAGCATTCTCATGTAGGTGTTCCTTTTGTCCAGGTGGGAAAGGGCAGTGTTGAGTGCAATAGAGATTGCATCATCTGTTGGGGCCGTATTCTAATTGGAGTGGGTCTAGGGTTTCCGGGATGATGGTGTTGATGTGAGCCGTGACCAGCCTTTCAAAGCACTTCATGGCTACAGACGTGAGTGCTACGGGGCGGTAGTCAGTTAGGCAGGTTACCTTGATGTTCTTGGGCACAGTCAGGTGTGTGTGTGTTGTAGCTGTGGGACGTCAGTCAGGTGTGTGTGTGTGTGTTGTAGCTGTGGGACGTCAGTCAGGTGTGTGTGTGTTGTAGCTGTGGGACGTCAGTCAGGTGTGTGTGTGTTGTAGCTGTGGGACGTCAGTCAGGTGTGTGTGTGTTGTAGCTGTGGGACGTCAGTCAGGTGTGTGTGTGTTGTAGCTGTGGGATGTCAGTCAGATGTGTGTGTGTGTTGTAGCTGTGGGACGTCAGTCAGATGTGTGTGTGTGTGTGTGTGTTGTAGCTGTGGGACGTCAGTCAGATGTGTGTGTGTGTGTGTGTTGTAGCTGTGGGACGTCAGTCAGATGTGTGTGTGTTGTAGCTGTGGGACGTCAGTCAGATGTGAGTGTGTGTGTTGTAGCTGTGGGACGTCAGTCAGATGTGAGTGTGTGTGTTGTAGCTGTGGGACGTCAGTCAGATGTGTGTGTGTTGTAGCTGTGGGACGTCAGTCAGATGTGTGTGTGTTGTAGCTGTGGGACGTCAGTCAGATGTGTGTGTGTGTGTGTGTGTGTGTGTGTTGTAGCTGTGGGACGTCAGTCAGATGTGTGTGTGTGTGTGTGTTGTAGCTGTGGGACGTCAGTCAGTTGTGTGTGTTGTAGCTGTGGGACGTCAGTCAGTCAGGTGTGTGTGTTGTAGCTGTGGGACGTCAGTTTGTGTGTGTGTGTGTGTTGTAGCTGTGGGACGTCAGTCAGTTGTGTGTGTGTGTGTGTTGTAGCTGTGGGACATCAGTCGGGGGGGTGTGTGTGTGTGTTGTAGCTGTGGGACATCAGTCAGGTGTGTGTGTGTGTTGTAGCTGTGGGACGTCAGTCAGTTGTGTGTGTGTGTGTGTTGTAGCTGTGGGACGTCAGTCAGTTGTGTGTGTGTTGTAGCTGTGGGACGTCAGTCAGTTGTGTGTGTGTGTGTGTTGTAGCTGTGGGACGTCAGTCAGTTGTGTGTGTGTGTGTGTTGTAGCTGTGGGACATCAGGCAGGTGTGTGTGTGTGTTGTAGCTGTGGGACATCAGTCAGTTGTGTGTGTGTGTGTGTGTTGTAGCTGTGGGACATCAGTCAGTTGTGTGTGTGTGTGTGTGTTGTAGCTGTGGGACATCAGTCAGGTGTGTGTGTGTGTGTTGTAGCTGTGGGACGTCAGTCAGATGTGTGTGTGTTGTAGCTGTGGGACGTCAGTCAGGTGTGTGTGTGTTGTAGCTGTGGGACGTCAGTCAGGTGTGTGTGTGTTGTAGCTGTGGGACGTCAGTCAGGTGTGTGTGTTGTAGCTGTGGGATGTCAGTCAGATGTGTGTGTGTGTGTTGTAGCTGTGGGACGTCAGTCAGATGTGTGTGTGTGTGTGTGTGTTGTAGCTGTGGGACGTCAGTCAGATGTGTGTGTGTGTGTGTGTTGTAGCTGTGGGACGTCAGTCAGATGTGTGTGTGTGTTGTAGCTGTGGGACGTCAGTCAGATGTGTGTGTGAGTGTGTGTGTTGTAGCTGTGGGACGTCAGTCAGATGTGTGTGTGTTGTAGCTGTGGGACGTCAGTCAGATGTGTGTGTGTTGTAGCTGTGGGACGTCAGTCAGATGTGTGTGTGTTGTAGCTGTGGGACGTCAGTCAGATGTGTGTGTGTGTGTGTGTGTGTGTGTGTTGTAGCTGTGGGACGTCAGTCAGATGTGTGTGTGTGTGTGTGTTGTAGCTGTGGGACGTCAGTCAGTTGTGTGTGTTGTAGCTGTGGGACGTCAGTCAGTCAGGTGTGTGTGTTGTAGCTGTGGGACGTCAGTTTGTGTGTGTGTGTGTGTTGTAGCTGTGGGACGTCAGTCAGTTGTGTGTGTGTGTGTGTTGTAGCTGTGGGACATCAGTCGGGGGGGTGTGTGTGTGTGTTGTAGCTGTGGGACATCAGTCAGGTGTGTGTGTGTGTGTGTTGTAGCTGTGGGACGTCAGTCAGTTGTGTGTGTGTGTGTGTTGTAGCTGTGGGACGTCAGTCAGTTGTGTGTGTGTGTGTGTTGTAGCTGTGGGACATCAGGCAGGTGTGTGTGTGTGTTGTAGCTGTGGGACATCAGTCAGTTGTGTGTGTGTGTGTGTGTTGTAGCTGTGGGACATCAGTCAGGTGTGTGTGTGTGTTGTAGCTGTGGGACATCAGTCAGTTGTGTGTGTGTGTGTGTTGTAGCTGTGGGACATCAGTCAGTTGTGTGTGTGTGTGTGTTGTAGCTGTGGGACATCCGTAAGAAGGGGGCGGTCCATACGTTCCAGAACACCTACCAGGTGTTGGCCGTCACATTCAACGACACCAGCGACCAGATCCTGTCTGGAGGCATCGACAACGACATCAAGGTACGTGTGTGTGTGTGTGTGTGTGTGTGTGGCATGGCTACTGTTGTCACATCATAGCACCTCATTTAACCTCTATCACTATCAATGTCTCTTTGTGACTGTGTCACCCAGAGCGACTGTGTCACCCAGAGCGACTGTTTTGCATTTTGGATTCGTCACATTGAAAGATCCAGTCTAGCTAGTCCAGATGAGTGAGGAATGAATCACGGAATGGCATGCTCCATCAGAACTCAATCCAAACTAATAAAAAGGCCATTAATAATTCTACTGGGATTATTGATCAGGTGGTGGCTGTGTAGTGGAGACATAGTGAGCAACATAGTACAGCGATCCCGAGTGGCGCAGCGGTCTGAGGCATTGCATCTCAGTGCTAGAGGCGTCACTACAGACCCTGGTTCGATTCTGTTCGGCTGTTTCACAACTGGCCGTGATTAGGAGTCCCATAGGGACTGACCGTTAGAGGATCTGGAGGGAGGGAGATGAAACCGACCGTTAGAGAATCTGAAGGGAGGGAGATGAAACCGACCGTCAGAGAATCTGAAGGGAGGGCGATGAAACCGACTGTCCGAGGATCTGGAGGGGGGAGATGAAACCGACTGTCCGGGGATCTGGAGGGAGGGAGACTGGATGATCAAAATGACCTGAAATAGGTTAATGAAGTGAAATGAACAGGGAGATGGACGTCAGACTCACCCAACATCTCTTTTTGGTGCTTGAGGGAGGGATGGGTCTGACAGCATGCAAGCAGTCAGGGGCTCCTGGTTGGCTGGTGCGTGTGGGCCTGAAGCAGGGCATCTGTCTCCTGCTGACAGGTTCTCTGAGGCATGCTGGGTAGCTGAGCAGAAGATATTCACAATCAAAGATGTGATGACATTAGCCTGTCATATATCAATCATAACACATTCTTCCAACCACATACATTCAAAGTAAATGGTAATGAGAAAGGTGGGAAAAAATGACTCATTTACGTATATACTAAATCATCAGATAAAATCAAATTTTATTTGTCACATTCGCCAAATACAACACGTGTAGTAGACCTTACTGTGAAATGCTTATTAACAAGCCCTTAACCAACAATGCAGTTTTAAGAAAAAACAAGAGTTAAGAAGAAATATATTTACTAAATGAACTAAAGTAAAAAAAAATAAAAGAGCAACAATAAAATAACGAGTCGATGTGCGGGGGTTGAGGTAATTGAGGTAACATGTACATGTAGGTGGGGGTATAGGTTGAGGTAATTGAGGTAACATGTACATGTAGGTGGGGGTATAGGTTGAGGTAATTGAGGTAACATGTACATGTAGGTGGGGGTGTAGGTTGAGGTAATTGAGGTAACATGTACATGTAGGTGGGGGTATAGGTTGAGGTAATTGAGGTAACATGTACATGTAGGTGGGGGTATAGGTTGAGGTAATTGAGGTAACATGTACATGTAGGTGGGGGTGTAGGTTGAGGTAACATGTACATGTAGGTGGGGGGTGTAGGTTGAGGTAATTGAGGTAACATGTACATGTAGGTGGGGGTATAGGTTGAGGTAATTGAGGTAACATGTACATGTAGGTGGGGGTGTAGATTGAGGTAACATGTACATGTAGGTGGGGGTATAGGTTGAGGTAATTGAGGTAACATGTACATGTAGGTGGGGGTATAGGTTGAGGTAATTGAGGTAACATGTACATGTAGGTGGGGGTATAGGTTGAGGTAATTGAGGTAACATGTACATGTAGGTGGGGGTGTAGATTGAGGTAACATGTACATGTAGGTGGGGGTGTAGGTTGAGGTAATTGAGGTAACATGTACATGTAGGTGGGGGTATAGGTTGAGGTAATTGAGGTACCATGTACATGTAGGTGGGGGTGTAGATTGAGGTAACATGTACATGTAGGTGGGGGTATAGGTTGAGGTAATTGAGGTAACATGTACATGTAGGTGGGGGTATAGGTTGAGGTAATTGAGGTAACATGTAGGTGGGGGTAAAGTGACTATGCATAGATAATAAACAGTTCGTAGCAGCAGTGTACAAAACAAATGGAAGGGGAATCAATGTAAAAGTCCTGGTAGCCATCTGATTAGCTGTTCAGCAGTCTTATGGCTTGGGGTTAGAAGCAGTTCAGAAACCTTTTGGACCTAGACTTGGCGCTCCAGTACCGTTTACTGTTTGGTAGCAGAGAGGACAGTCTAGGACTAGGGTGGCTGGAGTCTTTGGCAATTTTTAGGGCGTTCCTCTGACTAGCACTAACCTCTGTAGCGCCTTACGGTCAGATGCCGAGCAGTTGCCATACCAGGCGGTGATGCAACCATGCTCTCAATGGTGCAGATGTATCACTTTTTGAGGATCTGAGGACCCTTGCCAAATCTTTTCAGTCTCCTGAGGGGGAATAGGTGTTGTCGTGCCCTCTTCGGGACTGTCTTGGTGTGTTTGGACCATGATAGTTTGTTGGTGATGTGGACACCAAGGAACTTGAAGCTCTCAACCTGCTCCACAACAGTCCTGTCAATGAGAATGGGGGTGTGCTCGGCACTCCTTTTCCTGTAGTCCACAATCATCTCCTTTGTCTTGATCACTTGCGGGAGAGGTTGTTGTCCTGGCACCACATTTCCAGGTCTCCGACCTCCTTATAGGCTGTCTTGTCAGTGATCCGGCCTACCACTGTTGTGTCGTTGGCAAACTTAATGATGGTGCCTGGCCATGAAGTCATGGGTGAACATGGAGTACAGGAGGGGACTAAGCATGTACCCCTGAGGGGCCCCCGTGTTGAGGATCAGCGTAGCAGATGTTGTTGCCTACCCTCACCAGCTTGGAGCGGCCCATCAGGAAGTCCAGGATCCAGTTGCAAGGGGAGGTGTTCAGTCCCAGGGTCCTTAGCTTAGGGATGGGCTTCGTGGGCACTATGGTGTTGAACACTGAGCTGTAGTCAATTAACAGCATTCTCATGTAGGTGTTCCTTTTGTCCAGGTGGGAAAGGGCAGTGTTGAGTGCAATAGAGATTGCATCATCTGTTGGGGCCGTATTCTAATTGGAGTGGGTCTAGGGTTTCCGGGATGATGGTGTTGATGTGAGCCGTGACCAGCCTTTCAAAGCACTTCATGGCTACAGACGTGAGTGCTACGGGGCGGTAGTCAGTTAGGCAGGTTACCTTGATGTTCTTGGGCACAGGGGCTATGGTGGTCTGCTTGAAACATATTGGTATTACAGACTCAGCCAGGGACAGGTTGAACATGTCAGTGAAGACACTTGCCAGTTAGGCAGTGCGTGCTCGGAGTATCCTTCTGGCCCTGCGGCCTTGTGAATGTTGACCTGTTTAAAAGGCTTACTCACATATGACCCTGACTCGATATGACCCTGTGATCGACCATGACCCTGACTCGATATGACCCTGTGATCGACCATGACCCTGACTCGATATGACCCTGTGATCGCCATGACTCGATATGACCCTGTGATCGACCATGACCCTGACTCGATATGACCCTGTGATCGACCATGACCCTGACTCGATATGACCCTGTGATCGACCATGACCCTGACTCGATATGACCCTGTGATCGACCATGACCCTGACTCGATATGACCCTGTGATCGACCATGACCCTGACTCGATATGACCCTGTGATCGACCATGACCCTGACTCGATATGACCCTGTGATCGACCATGACCCTGACTCGATATGACCCTGTGATCGGCCATGACCCTGACTCGATATGACCCTGTGATCGACTATGACCCTGACTCGATATGACCCTGTGATCGACCCTGACTCGATATGACCCTGTGATCGACCATGACCCTGACTCGATATGACCCTGTGATCGACCATGACCCTGACTCGATATGACCCTGTGATCGACCATGACCCTGACTCAATATGACCCTGTGATCGACCATGACCCTGACTCGATATGACCCTGTGATCGACCCTGACTCGATATGACCCTGACTCGATATGACCCTGTGATCGACCCTGACTCGATATGACCCTGTGATCGACCATGACCCTGACACTCTGGACCTGAAGTTGACAGAATCCTCAAACTCAATAATAAGGCTAAACCGTCAGGACATCTGGCAAAAAAAAACGTGTCATATTTTGAAAAATGTCTTCCAGGTTAATGCAAATGTTCTTATAAATGTTCTCTTTTTTTTAAATATTATTTTTTTGTCCTGGATCCAAATTCAGCCGCTTGCTGTTGATGAGATTTGAAGGGTTTCGATACTCTCTCAAGCCAACTTCTTACCATTCAATATCTTGGCTCGTTCAGCAGCGTCCTGTTTAGCAGCGTCCTGTTTAGCAGCGTCCTGTTTAGCAGCGTCCTGTTTAGCAGCGTCCTGTTCAGCAGCGTCCTGTTTAGCAGCGTCCTGTTTAGCAGCGTCCTGTTTAGCAGCGTCCTGTTTAGCAGCGTCCTGTTCAGCAGCGTCCTGGTCAGCAGCGTCCTGGTCAGCAGCGTCCTGTTCAGCAGCGTCCTGGTCAGCAGCGTCCTGTTTAGCAGCGTCCTGTTTAGCAGCGTCCTGTTTAGCAGCGTCCTGTTTAGCAGCGTCCTGTTTAGCAGCGTCCTGTTTAGCAGCGTCCTGTTTAGCAGCGTCCTGTTTAGCAGCGTCCTGTTTAGCAGCGTCCTGTTTAGCAGCGTCCTGTTTAGCAGCGTCCTGTTTAGCAGCGTCCTGTTCAGCAGCGTCCTGTTCAGTGACCATAACTATACCCTTTTTGTATCACCGTCTTGGAGGACAGAATATCTCCGAACACATAAAACATGTCCTCAAGATTCCCAACGATAATATTTCCAATGCCGCATTTCCTCAGTGAAGGATCTCGTTGATTCCACGTGATTCGCGTTGGTCTTCCGTTGAGTCTTTCCCATCTCGTATTGTCCAAGGCAGACTCTGCGTGCTTTTGATGGTAAAAGTTTGTAGGTATGAACCCAATTATATATATTTTTTCTCTCTGCCTTTTCAGAACTTAATTGAGTGGATTGACCCTTGTGGACTTAATTTCTTGAAGATCATATGCTCGTTGGTGTGCATGTGTAAATCACCTGTACAAGGAGGTGATGCCCTCAGATCCATGTCTGAACACAAGGGTTAACAAATTTGACTTGCTGATATCTTCTCGGTAGAGTAGTTTTGATGGAAGTTATCTATCAGAACAGTCTCAATTCGGTGAGGCATGGACTCTACAATATTTTAAGTGTTCCACAGGGATGCTGGTCCATGTTGACTCCAATGCTTCCCACAGTTGTCAAGTTGACTGGATGTCCTTCGGTTGGTGGACCATTCTTAATACACACAGGAAGCTGTTGAGCATGAAAAACCCAGCAGCGTTGCAGTTCTTGACACAAACCAGTGCGCCTGGCACCTACTACCCCGTTCAAAGGAACTTCATATTTTTGACTATCCCATTCACCCTCAGAATGGCACACATTCCCAGTTGTCTCGAGGCTTAAAACATCCTTCTTTAACCTGTCTCCTCCCCTTCATCTTTAACCTGTCTCCTCCCCTTCATCTTTAACCTGTCTCCTTGCCCTTCATCTTTAACCTGTCTCCTGCGCTTCATCTTTAACCTGTCTCCTGCGCTTCATCTTTAACCTGTCTCCTGCCCTTCATCTTTAACCTGTCTCCTGCCCTTCATCTTTAACCAGGTCTCCTGCCCTTCATCTTTAACCAGGTCTCCTGCCCTTCATCTTTAACCAGGTCTCCTGCCCTTCATCTTTAACCAGGTCTCCTCCCCTTCATCTTTAACCAGGTCTCCTCCCCTTCATCTTTAACCAGGTCTCCTCCCCTTCATCTTTAACCAGGTCTCCTGCCCTTCATCTTTAACCAGGTCTCCTCCCCTTCATCTTTAACCAGGCCCCCCCCCTTCATCTTTAACCAGGTCTCCTCCCCTTCATCTACACTGATTTGAAGTGGTTATGACAAGTGACATCAATAAGGGATCATATCTTTCACCTGGTCAGTCTGTCATGGAAAGAGCAGATGTTCCTAATGTTTTGTATATCAAAAAAAATATATACAAAAAAATGTGCTACATTTTTTATTTTATCAGTCTGCTTGCTTCAGCGAGGTTCGAGTGCTGACATCACTTTTTGAAACCATTCCTACTTAATAAACGGCAAAGCTTTTTGTCCTCTCATCCACTTCAGAGAGGATGGAGTGTTCCGGTATTCCAACACTGTCACGGTTCCACACGGTGCACTCTGTCTTTGTTTGATATCAGCTTTTGTTTTTAATTTGATTAATGGTTTGTTAGTTTTGATCGGGACACCCAGTTCGCTGTTTTATTCCCTTATTCTTTCTTCTCATTGTAATTCGTTGCAGTTGAGTTTCACGAGGCCCGGTTGGCACATACAGAACATATGAGTGTCAGTGATGTATCAGTCCTACCAGGATCTCTGAGAAGGTCTACAATCGAGTCTAGTAGTGCCGAGGGGGTTTAGTGCTTTTTGAGGTCTGTTCGGTTAGATTATTGAAAAATAATCACTGGTTTCGATGATGCATAATGTGGGTTGAATACTGTAATAACAGAATAGCAAAACTAATAAAAGTCCCAGGATGGTAGTGACGGCCCAATACTGCTTATCACTTATTAACCATCATTTATTCACTGACTTTAATTAAATATTTAATTATATTATTATTATTAATAATAATAATTATAAATGTAATTATATTTCAGTCGTTTATTGAGTTTGTTTTATTTGATGACTTTTATTACTGCTGAATACCAACTATCAATCACTTAGATTAGTGGTTCCTAAACTGGGGGGCGGTGGGGGGGTGACATTACTAAACTGGGTTGTAATAGTAGAATGTACAAGGTGACATTACTAAACTGGGTTGTAATAGTAGAATGTACAAGGTGACATTACTAAACTGGGTTGTAATAGTAGAATACACAAGGTGACATTACTAAACTGGGTTGTAATAGTAGAATGTACAAGGTGACATTACTAAACTGGGTAGTACATCATCAGTTCCTCTTGTCTTGTCAGTCATTACGTAACTTAGAGAACAATTTATAACTTGTCAGAAATGTCCAGATCAACTAACATGGCAGCTACCGTTTCTCAGCCACTCAAATATCACCTGAATAAACATTATAAATGGTCAAATGTATAGAATTACAAGAAAATTTGCTTTAAAACTGAAACACTTTCTCTGCACCCCATGACAAAATGTGTAGAATTGCAGGAAATAATCTTTAAACCTGTAAAATGTTCTCTCCACCAACAAGATGTGAACAGTTTGTGTCATGAACAGTGCTTGTGCCTATAGAAATAGATGTGATATGTTTCCCAATGCTGGAAGGAAGACCTGAGTGAAGATGTTTGGGAACCCTTGACTTAGATCATATATTGTCAAGTCGAGATGCCTCATGAAACAAATTGCTCTCTATCTTGCTTTCTTCTCTGTTTGTTTTTCTGTCTCTGTGTCTGCCCCAACACTGACCGGATAAGTAGGCAGCGCAGTGGATTGTGGTCATTGTAGTTAATTACCATGTTTTCTGTGCTAAACTGTCAAATATTAACCTGCTATTAACACCCTAGCACATCGCACAGTTCAGGATTTATCTCTAGAAAAATTACGCATTGGGCTCACAAAAAAACGAACAAATTGGAATTCAAATAATTGAACCGACGTTGTGAATGAGTCGTTTTTAACAAATAACAAAAAGTGGTTATTCACTCTGCACTACATTCTAGACTCAGATGGTGACCCTTAGGTCATTTACAGGAAGGAGAGGTGGAGGGAGAGGGATGAGCGGTAGAGATGTCTCATCACTCCACTCCCACTAGTCTGAGAACACATTAGTCTCAACAGCTATGTAACTGTAGCCATGTGCAGAAGGAGAAAGGGGATACATGTCTGTATACATGCAGAACCAATACGTCTTTCCCTTGTTACAGTCATATCCCCATCTCTCAATCTGTCACGGATCCCTCTCTCCCTCTCCTCTCTTCCTTTCCTCTCTTCCTTTCCTCTCTCCCTCCCGCCATCTGTCACCTATCTATCGATCTCTCTCGCATATTTTAATTTCTCTCTCTGTGTCAGTGTGTCTCAATTTAAGGTCTTTATTGGCATGGGGAAACACGTTAACGTTGCCAAATCAAGTGAAATAGATAATAAACAACAGTGAAATGAACAATTAAAAAGTGTACAGTAAATATTACACTCACAAACGCTCAAAGAATAAAGACATTTACAAATGTCATTATGTCTATATGCAGTGTTGTAATGATGTGCAAATACTTAAAGTACAAAAGGGAAAATAAATAAACATAAATATAGGTTGTATTTACAATGGTGTTTGTTCTTCACTGGTTGCCATTTTCTTGTGGCAACAGGTCATAAATATTGCTGCTGTGATGCACACTGTGGTATTTCATCCAATAGATATGTAATTTGAGGGAAATGTGTGTCTTTAATATGGTTATACATTGGGCAGGAGGTTAGGAAGTGCAGGTCAGTTTCCACCTCATTTTGTGGGCAGTGTGCACATAGCCTGTCCTCTCTTCAGAGCCAAGTCTGCCTTCGGCGGCCTTTCTCAATAGCAAGGCTATGCTCACTGAGTCTGTACATAGTCAAAGCTTTCCTTACTTTTGGGTCAGTCACAATCCAGCCATCAATCTACACCAGTCAATAACACCTCATTCAAGGGTTTTTATTTTTTTTACTATTTTCTACATTGTAGAATAATAGTGAAGACATCAAAACTATGAAATAACACACATGGAATCATGTAGTAACCAAAAAAGTGTTAAACAAATTAAAATATATTTGAGATTCTTCAAATAGCCACCCTTTGTCTTGATGACAGCTTTGCACTCTCTCAACCAGCTTCATGAGGTAGTCACCTGGAATGCATTTCAATTAACAGGTGTGGAATTTCTTTCCTGAATGCATTTGAGCCAATCAGCTGTATTGTGACATGGTAGGGGTGGTATTCAGAAGATAATATGGATTTGGTATTTTACCAAATAGTGCTATGACAAGAACAGCTTAAATAAGCAAAGATAAATGACAGTCCATTATTACTTTAAGACATGAAGGTCAGTCAATACGGAACATTTCAAGAACTTTGATAATTTCTTCAAGTGCAGTCGCAAAAACCATCAAGCGCTATGTTGAAACTGTCTCTCATGAGGACCGCCACAGGAAAGGAAGACCAAGAGTTACCTCTGGAGGATACGGTCGTTAGAGTTACCTCTGCTGGAGGATACGTTCGTTAGAGTTACCTCTGCTGGAGGATACGGTCGTTAGAGTTACCAGCCTCAAATTGTAGTCCAAATAAATGTTTCTGAGTTTAAGTAACACACATCTCAACAAGAAACCTCTACTAAAGGACACTAATGAATAATCTCAAATATAAAATATATTTTTATTTAACACTTGTTTGGTTACTGCATGATTCCATGTGTTATTTCATCGTTTTGATGTCTTCACTATTGTTCTACAATGTAGAAATTAGTAAAAATGAAGAAAAACCCTTGAATGAGCAGGTGTTCTGAAACTTTGGACCGGTTGTGTATATCTGTGTGCCTGGGAGCTCTTGTGTGTTACTCCCTTTCACATTACGTCACGTACGTACCTTCAGAAAGATGCGTGAGAGAGAGACCAGATCTTACCAGGAGGCTGCTACCTGTGTCGCGTCGTCAGACAGTGAATAACTTACTTCCTGTCTCTCTGTGAGTGCAGGTGTGGGACCTGAGGCAGAATAAGATGATCTATGGTATGCATGGTCATGGGGATTCTCTGACTGGCCTCTGTCTGAGCTCAGAGGGATCCTACCTCCTCTCCAACTCCATGGACAACACAGGTCAGTGTGTGTGGTTACAATACTTGAGTGTCGTCCTATGTGGCTCGGTTGCAACGCCACGGGTCGTGGGTTCTATTCCTACTGAGGCCACTCATGACTAAGTCGCTTTGGATAAAAATCGCCGCTATCGGCCACCGGCCCAAGATCCCGACCTCCAGGCCACCAACAGCTGCCCCTCAACCATCCGAGACCCCCCACCCCAACTATACACGTAGAATATATTATATTATGTACTAATATATGTGTGTGTGTGTGTGTGTGTTGTCCCGTAGTACGTATTTGGGACGTCCGTCCGTTCGCTCCCAAGGAGAGGTGTGTGAAGATATTCCAGGGGAACATTCACAACTTTGAGAAGGTAAATTAAGACTTTTGATCAAAGAGATTCAAGTGTTTTTTTTTTTTTTCGTTTTTTTGACTTTGGAACCGAAGAGACTTTCATTGCCAGTGTGTTTTAATATTCGTGCTCCTGTCATGTGTGTCAGTCTAGTGGCCTGCTATAGCCTGGTTATATCATATTAATTAACTTGTTTATAATACAATGCTGTGTCCACAGAACCTTCTGAGGTGTTCCTGGTCTGCTGACGGCAGCAAGATTGCAGCAGGCTCAGCTGACAGGTGAACACACGCACACACACAGCAATACACCCCCCCCCCCTCAAAATGCACCAAACACCTCTTCACTTCTTGTATGATCCTTTTATAAGCTGTTTGTGTGTGTTTCCAGGTTTGTGTATGTGTGGGACACCACCTCTCGTAGGATCCTGTACAAGCTGCCAGGCCACGCTGGGTCCGTCAATGAGGTTGCCTTCCATCCCGAGGAGCCTATTGGTGAGAGGACTTTGTTTATATCCGTGTATCTGACGAATCACACGCTCTCCCTGTCTCTTTCTATAGCTTTTTTCCATTGCGGGTTTAATATTTGTCTAGTCTTTTTTTAAATTTAATTTGGTCTGTCCTCTCTCTCATTCTCTAATAGTGACTATTCTATTTTCCCCCAACAGTCCTCTCTGGCGCAAGTGACAAGAGACTCTACATGGGAGAGATTCAGTAGGACTGTCGTGTGTGAGTGTGTGGTGAATGTTCTGCCCCGGAGCCTTGTGTGTATGGATCCAGCCCCCAACTGTGTGAATGAAATGTACTTTTTTAAAAATATGCTTCTGTTTAATTTAGTAACATCCTCAGAGACTGTCATTTACTTTAGAATGTCCAGTCCCAACAACCAACACCTGTGTTTTTTTTTTAAAATTTCTCTTAATAAACTACGTCTGGGGAAAAATATTGTTCTAAGTTATTTGGATTTTTACAAATGATCTTTGAAAGACAGGGTTCTGAAAAAAGGGATGTTTGTTTTTCTGCCGAGTTTATAATGACACTGAAATTATAATGCAAAAATAAAATCCTATCTGTAGAACCTTTTTTAAGTGCCAAATAAACAGGGTTGACAATTTCTTCTGAAATCAGCCGTAAATCCCCTTGTTACAGCGGGAATGGAAGATTGCAAGCTTCACACAAAACAATTGTATTGTTAAATAATTTCTAGCTTGTCTATTTATGGGTAACAGGGTTGATTGCCTTATGCTAAACCCACTCAGTTTTCCACAACATAAGACCAGAAAATGTGCCTGGCTACCCAAACTCATTGCTCCACCACGCCCACAAACCTTTCTTCCCTGCAATCAAATCAAAGTTTATTTGTCACACGCGCCGAATACAACAGGTGTAGTAGACCTTACAGTGAAATGCCGAATACAACAGGTGTAGTAGACCTTACAGTGAAATGCCGAATACAACAGGTGTAGTAGACCTTACAGTGAAATGCCGAATACAACAGGTGTAGTAGACCTTACAGTGGAATGCTGAATACAACAGGTGTAGTAGACCTTACAGTGGAATGCTGAATACAACAGGTGTAGTAGACCTTACAGTGAAATGCTGAATACAACAGGTGTAGTAGACCTTACAGTGAAATGCTGAATACAACAGGTGTAGTAGACCTTACAGTGAAATGCTGAATACAACAGGTGTAGTAGACCTTACAGTGAAATGCTGAATACAACAGGTGTAGTAGACCTTACAGTGAAACGCTGAATACAACAGGTGTAGTAGACCTTACAGTGAAATGCTGAATACAACAGGTGTAGTAGACCTTACAGTGAAATGCTTACTTACAAGCCCTTAATAACCAACAGTGCAATTTTTAAGTAAAAAAAAAATTTGCTATTGGGTGAACAATTAGATAAGGAAATAAAACAACAGTAGCCATTGATGTGGTGTACTCCAATGAGTCGAGATTTGAGTCTTCCCCAACGATTTCAACAACACATTGTAAGCATTCTGATTGGTCCAGAGCCAGAACTCCATGGGTAAAGCAATCCAATGGCTGATGACTTTGTTTTGTACAACACCCCTCATTTTGATGTCACCACAAACGACTTGAATGATTGCAGGGACTGAAGTATGTAGCGACCAAAGAGCGGTGGAAGAATTCCGTTTGAGTCGTCGAGCATCCAGAAAATGGCCAAAGAGTAAAACCAGCTCGCCTGCTTTTACACTATAATTTGACTATTAGATGTTCAATGTTATTAAAAATATATATATATATATATTTCAAAAGGAATAACTGGATTAAAACAGGAGTTCAGTTCACGTAACAGAGTTGACCTTCAAATGAGGGACATACTTCAATGAATCACTAATCACATTAAAATAAATCTTCAGAAATTACTTTGTCAAAGCAACAAAATAACTATGGGCTTTACAATGACGGTGAAAACTTGGATAAATGTTGAAGTTAAGTGGGATAGAATCTTCTTAAGTCACACCGGTGTAACGGATGTGAAATGGCTAGCTAGTTAGCGGTGCGCGCTAAACAGCGTTTCAATCGGTGCTCTTGCTCTGCAAGGGCCGCGGCTTTTGTGGAGTGATGGGTAACGATGCTTCGAGGGTGACTGTTGTTGATGTGTGCAGAGGGTCCCTGGTTCGCGCCCTTGTATGGGCGAGGGGACGGTCTAAAGTTATACTGTTACACAGGGACATGTCAAAATGCTGTATTTTTTTAAATTCTCCATGTGGTCATTTCATATAACAGGCTTTTTAAAAAAACATATTGCTGTCTACAATTTCTACTTAATATATCAAAGGGATGCACACAAAATGTACTCTTTGTGGAAAGACCATAAAGCTGAATGTGTGTTTTGTAATACCTGTCTTTACTCTGAATGTATTAGTACTTTGTATCCTTTAAAAAAAACGGACACTTAAACACAGCCATTACAACTAGGTATTTAAATAGCTATACGGTTTTTGAGTTTTAAAATGCGCAATTTGGATTTAACAATCTAAGTAATACATTCTTTAGATTGGTTTATGCAAATACCATTAGAGCATGGACCTAGATATTGTATTTGATGTAACCTTTTTCTGTCTAGTATTATTCACAAACTTTTATTCGATTCGCTGCGAGCCATGTTTCTTTTGTCTATCTGCTGAACCCCCTCGCGCTCCTCTTGTTCCATTCTCCATGCGGTCGCGCGCACGCGGTCGGTAGGATTCCGGGGGCCGTGTTAGAACTACTTTGAAATTACATTCTTCCTTCCTCCTACGCTCTTCTCCTTGAGGTTATAATTGATTTGACAAAGTTTGAAAAGTAAAATCAATCTAGTGGGATCACCTACTCTCACATATCTAATCATGTAAGCTCAGTGATCGCCACAAGGAAGGAAAGAAGGATTTTGATAGTTCAATTTCGAACACGGCCCAGTTCCTCTGTAACGAGGGGGATTTGCGCTGCCGCGTGCTCGCGCCCGCCCCAGCAGGCACCACCGATTGTTGACAAAGACGCCGCGAGACGGAGAAGAGAGCCCGAGCCTTGGTTTTAAGCCACCGGAGGACTACGGTTGAAGACACCGTCCGTTTACCGAGAACGAGGAAGGAGCGCGAGCGTCTTGAAAATCAACCGTGAGTCACAATGAACCGCTTTGTGTGTGTCAATTTCGTTTAATCAGCCCGGGCAGCTAGCTAGCTACCTCCATCGGGTCATTTCATTCCTCTTCCCCCCTCCCTCCCCGTGTGATCCGTTATCATATGCTGCTCATTTCTACCATTTAACCCGCGAGACTTGCCGGGTTATAATAGCTTTCCGTCTTTCTTTGTGTCTTGTCTCAGTCTCCCCCTCCTTTCGCCATCAACCTGAAGGTGTGGCCGGATCGAGGCGATTCGGTAATAGTGTCTTTGCTTTAAACAGTTGTCGGACAGGCGCGTGAAGAAGAGATCCCCCCGGGTAACCACATGCACCTTTACATACCGACAGAATGATCACAGTGGGCCGGGATGGGTTGGTGTCGGTGTAATTAACGTCAGTCGCAAGGAGTCTTCCATACATAGAAGAACCAGGAGGACGGGGTCCAGGCGAGGTCCGGCCGGGCATGGTGTGATCTGAATCGGGCAGCCAGTCTGGGTCTGACCGGTGATCACCCGTCCTTTCCCCGGAGCCTGCGTGGCCCCAAGCCACGTCCAGAGCCCTCCAAGATGGGGAAGTGTGACGGGAGAGTTACACTGGTGGCGATATGTTCACTGCAGCTGGTGAGTGTTTGTTGCAGTGAGGTGTGAATGGGAAAAGGTGTGTGATGCTTATCCACAATAACCACTTTGTCCCTGTTCCCATCCCTCTCCCACTCACTGAATCTAAGAGAGTGAGAAAGATGTTCTGACTGAAACGTTTGAACTATTAACAGTGTGTCACATTATTGGCAACCACAGGACAAGTGTGTGTGTGGTGATCACTGTAATCTGGGAGACCATGCTTTTAAAGTAACATCAGGAAAATAAGAGAGCTCGCTTCCTCTCATCTACATCCTGCCCTTCCCCTCATCTACATCCTGCTCTTCCCCTCATCTACATCCTGCTCTTCCCCTCATCTACATCCCGCCCTTCCCCTCATCTACATCCTGCCCTTCCCCTCATCTACATCCTGCTCTTCCCCTCATCTACATCGTGCCCTTCCCCTCATCTACATCCCGCCCTTCCCCTCATCTACATCCCGCCCTTCCCCTCATCTACATCCTGCCCTTCCCCTCATCTACATCCTGCCCTTCCCCTCATCTACATCCTGCCCTTCCCCTCATCTACATCCTGCCCTTCACCTCATCTATATCCTGCTCTTCACCTCATCTACATCCTGCTCTTCTTCTCATCTACATCCTGCCCTTCCCTTCCCCTCATCTACATCCTGCCCTTCCCTTCCCCTCATCTACATCCTGCTCTTCTTCTCATCTACATCCTGCCCTTCCCCTCATCTACATCCTGCCCTTCCCCTCATCTACATCCTGCCCTTCCCTTCCCCTCATCTACATCCTGCCCTTCTTCTCATCTACATCCTGCCCTTCCCCTCATCTACATCCTGCCCTTCCCCTCATCTACATCCTGCCCTTCCCTTCCCCTCATCTACATCCTGCCCTTCCCTTCCCCTCATCTACATCCTGCCCTTCCCTTCCCCTCATCTACATCCTGCCCTTCCCTTCCCCTCATCTACATCCTGCTCTTCTTCTCATCTACATCCTGCCCTTCCCCTCATCTACATCCTGCCCTTCCCTTCCCCTCATCTACATCCTGCCCTTCCCCTCATCTACATCCTACTATTCTGCTTTCCCTGCTCTCACTCTTGTCATCCTGCTACTCTTTGTCTCTTTGGTCAAAACTTTTATTGCTGTGTCTTATTTTCAACTTTTTATTTTCAGTGTTTTTATTAATGTGTGTGTGTGTGGTAGTATGCTGTAGTTGTCGTTTGTTTATTTGATTGTGATATATTGTGTGACAGTGGGTACTTTGGAATACAGCTTATTTTCAGTAGTTTGGGGAGTTTGTGTGTCTGTGTGTTGGGGGGGGGGTAGTCCCTCGGCTGGTGCTCCTTGCAGTTTCCATGGAAACAACTGCAGCATACTGTGTGTGTGAGTGAGAGAGAGAGTGAGACAGTTGTTTCTTTGTGTGTCCCTGTGCATATCCCAGAGAGGGATTGTTTTAAATTGCAATAATGTAATACCATAATGATCCCCTAGATGTATCTTGTGATTTATGTGTGTGTGTGTGTGTGTGTATAGATGGCAGCGTTCCAGAGACAGGTGTTTGACTTCCTGGGCTACCAGTGGGCTCCTATCCTGGCCAACTTCCTCCATATCATGGTCGTCATACTGGGGATCTTTGGAACAGTGCAGTTCAGATCCCGCTACCTCATACTGGTGAGACACATGCATACATGTGTGTGTGTGTATATATATATATATATATATACACACACACACACGGCGATACTGATTATTGGTGGACCCCAAAAAAAGCCGATACTGATTAATCGGCCGATTTTTATATATATTTATATGAAATAATGACAATTGCAACAATACTGAAGGAACAATGTTCAATTTGGTTTAAATAATGCAAAAACACAGTGTTGGAAAAGATAGTAAAAGTGCAATATGTGCCATGTAAGAAAGCTAACGTTTAAGTTCCTTGCTCAGAACATGAGAACATATGAAAGTTGGTGGTTTCTTTTAACATGAGACTTCAATTTTCCCAGTTAAGAAGTTTTAGGTTGTAGTTATTATAGGACTATTTCTCTCTATACCATTTGTATTTTATGTACCTTTTGACTATTGGATGTTCTTATAGGTACTATAGTATTGCCAGCCTAATCTCGGGAGTTAATAGGCTTGGTCATAAACAGCACAATGCTTGAAGCATTGCTAAGAGCTGCTGGCAAACGCAGTAAAGTGCTGTTAGAATGAATGTTTACGAGCCTGCTGCTACCTACCACCACTCAGTCAGACTGCTCTATCAAATCATAGACTTAATTATAATATAATAAAACACAGAAATACAAGCTTTTTGTCATTAATATGGTCAAATCCGGAAACTATCATTTTGGAAACAAAACGTTTATTATTTCAGTGAAATACGGAACGGTTCCGTATTTTATCTAACGGGTGGCATCCCTAAGTCTAAATCTTCCTGTTACATTGCACAACTTTCAATGTTATGTCATAATTATGTAAAATTCTGGCGAATTAATTAGGGTCTTTGTCAGGAAGAAATGGTGTTCACACAGTTCGCAACGAGCCAGGTGGCTCAAACTGCTGCATATAGCCTGACATAATTTCCCTAGTTAATATTGCCTTCTAACAGTAATTTATTTTTACTACATTTTTTATTTGATTTATTTCACCTTTATTTAACTAGGCAAGTCAGTTAAGAACAAATTCTTATTGTCAATGACGGCCTACCGGGGAACAGTGGGTTAACTGCCTTGTTCAGGGGCAGAATGACAGATTTTTTTTAACCTTCTCAGCTCTAGGATTCGATCTTGCAACCTTCCGGTTACTGACCCAACACTCTAACCATTAGGCTACCTGCCGCCCCTACATATGCAGGTTTTAAAAAATATACTTGTGTATTGATTTTAAGAAAGGCATTGATGTTTATGGTTAGGTACATTACTGCAACGATTGTGTTTTTTTTCGCGAATGCGCTTTTGTTAAATCATCAAGTTGAAATAGGCTGTGATTCGACGATAAATTAACAGGCACCGCATTGATTTTATGCAACGCAGGACAAGCTAGTTAACCTAGTAATATCATCAACCAGTTAACTAGTAACTAGTGTGTAGTTAATTAGTGATTATGTGAAGATTGATAGTTTTTTTATAAGAGAAGTTTAATGCTAGCTAGCAACTTACCTTTGGCTCCTTGGTAGTCAGCCTGCTACACAGTCTCCTCGTGGATTGCAATGTAATCGGCCATAATCGGCGTCCAAAAAGGCATATTACCGATTATTACTTGAAATCGGCCCCAATTAATCGGCCATGCTGATTTTAATCGGTCAACTTCTAATACACACACACACCCCATAACCCCTCTTTGTCTCTGTGTATATCAGTATGCGGTGTGGTTGGTGCTGTGGGTGGGATGGAACTCCTTCATCATCTGTTTCTACCTTGAGGTGGGACACTTGTCTCAGGTAAGAGATGTGTGTGTGTGTTTATAACGTGTTTATCATGTATTTGTGTTTATAACGTGTGTTTATCATGTATTTGTGTTTATAACGTGTTTGTAATTGTCACATGTGCTGATTACAGCAGGTACCTTAAAGTGAAATGTTAAATGTTTACTGTTTAGATAAAGTGTTAAAGTATTTACTAAGATCAACTAGGGAGGAGGGGGGGGGGGGGGGGGGGTGTAATAACAATAATACAAAAATAATTAAGGAGCAACAAAAAAAGTGACAGTAGCGAGGCTATACAGGGGGTACTGGGTAGCCATTTGATTAGCTGTTCAGGAGTCTTATGGCTTGGGGGTAGAAGCTCTTCAAGAAGCCTTTTGGACCTAGACTTGGCGCTCCGGTACCGTTTGCTGTAAGGTAGCAGAGAGAACAGTCTCTATGATTAGGGTGGCTGGAGTCTTTGGCAATTTTTAGAGCGTTCCTCTGACTTGCACTAACAAATGTAGTGCCTTGCCGTCGGATGCCGAGCAGTTGCCATACCAGGCGGTGATGCAGCCAGTTCTCGACGGTGCAGCTGTAGAACTTTTTGAGGATCTGAAGAGCCATGCAAATTGTTTTCAGTCTCCTGAGGGGGAAAAGGCATTGCCGTGCCATCTTCACGACTGTCTTGGTGTGTTTGGACCATGTTAATTTGTTGGTGATGTGGACACCAAGGAACTTCACGCTCTCAACCTGCTCCACCACAGCCCCATCGATGAGAATGGGGGTGTGCTCGGTCCTCCTTTTCCTGTAGTCCACATTTATTTCCTTTGTCTTGATCACGTTGAGCGAGAGGTTGTTTTCCTGGCACCACCCCGCTAGGTCTCTGACTTCCTCCCTATAGGCTGTTTCGTTGTTGTCGGTGATCAGGCCTACCGCTGTTGTCGTCAGGAAACTTAATAATGGTTTTGGAGTCGTGCTTGACCATGCAGTCATGGGTGAACAAGGAGTACAGGAGGGGACTGAGCACACACCCCTGAGGGGCCTCCATGTTGAGGATCAGCATGGCAAATGTTGTTACCTACCCTTACTACTTGGGGGAGGCCCGTCAGGAAGTTCAGGATCCAGTTGCAGAGGGAGGTGTTTAGTCCCAGGGGCTCTTAGTTTAGTGACGAGCACTTCATTGCTACAAACGTGAGTGCTACGGGTCGGTAGTCATTTAGGCAGGTTACCTTGATGTTTTTGGGCACAGGGACTATGGTGGTCTGCTTGAAACGTGTGTATTACAGACTCGATCAGGGACAGGTTGAAAATGTCAGTGAAGACTCAGAGTACACGTTCTGGTAATCTGTTTGAATGTTGACCTGTTTAAAGTTCTTACTCAAATCGGCTACGGAGAGTGTGATCACACCGGGAACAACTGATGCACTTGTGCATGCTTCAGTGTTGCTTGAAGCGAGCATAGAAGTTATTTAGCTCGTCTGGTAGGCTTGTGTCACTGGGCAGCTCGCGGCTGGGCTTCCCTTTTTGTAGTGTGATTTACAACATGTTAATAATGTGTGTTTATGTATGGATGTGTTCATAACACGTCGTGTGTGTGTGTGAGTGTGTAGGACAGGGACATCCTGATGACGTTCAACACGTCGCTGCATCGGTCCTGGTGGATGGAGCACGGCCCTGGTTGCCTAGTAACGCCGGTGTTGGACTCCCGCATCGCCCCCGACGACCACCATGTCATCACCGTCTCTGGCTGTCTCCTTGACTACCAGTACATTGAGGTGCTGAGTGCCGCGCTACAGGTTCTACTGGCTGTAAGTAACACACCAGGGTTTCCCTTCGGAAAATGTGGCGCCGGCCGATTGACCAGCGACGTTTTAATTTTCCAGGACATTTTGAGAAATTTACCGATATCCATATGGCGTCCACCCCACAATGCTCAGAATGACAGAAAATTACATTTCGATTATGGTAATTTATCTTAACAAAACAATGGCGTGCGTCCTTCTTAACGAATTCCGATGCGCACGTTGAAGTTGTTAGAATACCTGTCCACGTATACTCTTCCTCAGCCAACAAGACGAGCAACGAACTGCGCGAGAAAGAAATGGCCTATTTCCAAACAGAGGACCGGTCCCTGGTTGTTGTTTGCTTAGTGTGTCTAGGTACAACCTCTATGTTGTGATTGGCTACCTGATTGATCCTGCCAGTAGCATATGCTTGTCTCAAAGATGAAGCCATGCAAGTCTAAGTACACACGGCCGGGAACAGTGAAACTGCGAATGGCTCATTAAATCTGACAGTTGTGGGACGATAGATCCCAAATTCATACATCCAGTACATCAAAAAAAAGCATTGAGGCTGATGCAACAGATCAGAATGTTTGGCTTAATTTTAATAAACGTATTTCTTCACATTATAGCTGCGTAGCAATGCACACGAGGCAGTAGGCTACGTCCGAATGTCAAAAGCACAATGCACATGCGAGTGGGTTTCATGTGACGGAGAATAAAATATCTGTTGTAAAGTTAAACAACTAGCATTGGGTTGCTAATATGACTAGGATTGTGCCTTTGGCTACCGGACGTTAAAAGAAAGTTGATTTGATAACCAATAGAACGTAAGAGAAATAAGCTACTTGTTTCAACGGCACATGGAGGTCTCTCTAAAATAACTGCCTCTACGTTTAAAGGAAAGGATTTTGGCTCGGGCTACTTTGAAACAAGGTAAAACATTCAGGTTTCACACAATGAAACGTATGTTTTCAATCTGCATACTGCCTCCAGCTCACATTGCAAAGCGTTGTGTGATGCGCTGAAGCCTGCCTACCATTGCCTAAGCACTTGAATGGCGAATCGGGAACCACGCTTAAATTACTAGTTGAGAAATAAAAAAGAGTATATTTTTTAATCGTAGCCATCAAAAACGTTTTCATGCGATTGCATTTCGAATTGTTGTGGAATTATTAACCTAAAGACCGATTTTAATTGATTTATTAAGAATGACCGGGCAAATGTATGTATGTCCATCACCTCGTATTTCTATCAATGAACAGGTTAAAAAGCCTTACTTTGCAATGGGATTTTTAAAAATTCTCCTGGCTGTCCGGTGCCAATTTTATTTATCAGCTTTTCAGATCTTTTTTTTTATTGGCCTGAAGTTGGTTATTATTGACTAACGGAAACCCTGACACACACGTACACACACACACGTACACACACACACGTACACACACACGCAACATGATACTAACCTTAACCTCTTTGTCTCTCTCTTAGCTCTTTGGCTTTGTGTATGCCTGCTATGTGAGCAAAGTCTTCCAGGATGACGAGGATAGCTGTGAGTGTTGCGTCTGTCTGAGTGATCCATTTATCTCTTTATTCTGTCTTGTCTGGGTGTTCCGTCTGGGTGTTCCGTCTGTCTGTCCCGTCTGGGTGTTCCGCCTGTCTGTCTCTCTGTCCCGTCTGGGTGTTCCGTCTGTCTGTTCTGTCTGGGTGTCCCATCTGTTCTGTCTGTTCCGTCTGTCTGTTCTGTCTGGGTGTCCCATCTGTCTGTTCTGTCTATCTGTTCTGTCTGGGTGTTCTGTCTGGGTGTTCCGTCTGTCTGCCCCGTCTGGGTGTTCCGTCTGTCTGCCCCGTCTGGGTGTTCCGTCTGTCTGCCCCGTCTGGGTGTTCTGTCTGTCTGTTCTGTCTGGGTGTTCCATCTGCCTCTGATCTCTTTCTCTCTCTCAGTTGATTTCATTGGTGGCTTTGAATCCTATGGTTACCAGCCTCCTCAGAAGACCTCACACCTCCAACTGCAGCCCCTCTACACGTAGGTAACCTCTTAACGTTTCAACCTTTACCTCACGGTGACCCCTTGTCCTAGTCCTTCCATTCCGCAACGGTTCAGAACAGCTAGTGCACATATGACATTTTGCGACGTTTTTGTTCTAATTGGTCTTCAGCAAAGGTTTTTTCGGCTGTTCATGCACACAAGCCGAAGTTTACACCCCTTTTTCCTGATTGGCCAACAGTAGAGATTCTTAGTGTTTGTTGTCATTCAACAAATGACATTGTTTTCATGCACATTTTTACCTTTACAAATACTGCACCAAACATCTTAGTTAGATGTAAAATTGCGCAACTAAGATCTCCTTGACAAAAACGTAAAAATGAATGACAGATTTGCGTTAGATTCATTCAGACTATTTTGAGGAAGTGTGTACTGGCTACGGTGTCTCAAGATGGACAAACGTTTTTCAAGCGAAGGTCTTTTAAGGGAGTATGCGAGCACTCGTTTAGCCGAGTTCGGCGGAAGGCTTTAACAAAATATATATTATTTATTGTGTGACCTACTTTCTAATTGAACTGTATGATATGTCTGTCGGTCTCATCTCTGTCTCTCTCTCATCTCTGTCTCTCTCTCATCTCTGTCTCTGTCTCTCTCATCTGTCTCTCTCTCATCTCTGTCTCTCTCTCATCTCTGTCTCTCAGGGCCGGGTAGGGGAAGGAGGCGCCCCCATCAGACCACACCTCAGAGGTGAAGCTGTCGCCTTGGGAACAGAGCACTCACTCTGCGTGTCACAGTACAACTGAAAGATGGACTCACCTGTGTGTGTATGTGAGACCGTGTATGTGTATGGTAATCGAGGGTAAACTGACTGATACCCCTGAGGTGAATGTACAGAGGACAGGGTGGAACCAGCCATTCTATGGGAGGTGGGGGACACTGGGCGTGGTCACTTGTTAATGGACACGGAGGATATTGAGAGGACACTGCACCTGCTGGCTCTTTGCACTCCTAGGACCCTGTGTGTGTGTGTGTGTGTGTGTGTGTGTGTAGTTCTAAAGGACTAGCTGAATGACCTCTGAACTATTGTGGGAGGGGCCTCAAGTCACATGGGGCACGGCTCTTCATGTTGTCATTTTAGAATGTGAGGTCATAATAGAACAGTCGTACCCCCAATCCCCAATCTCGTCCCTAATTTTGTTGTGACAGGGTGACCCCGTGTACTCACAATCACAGCAAAAAAGCAGAAGTGGGTTTGTCGTGACTGTGTGTACACTGCACCAATTTTAAGGATTGGGCTTTAGTGTCTCTGGGGAAAGATGTGGGGATTCTGTGCATGTAAATATCCGGTTGATTGGTTGTTTTGTTTTTGGGGGTGGGGAGGGGGTTGCGTAGCCACGCCCCATTTACATTTCTCCTCACTTTTCACGACCAAGAATCGTCCTTGATGACTTTAGAAATGCTTCCTCCCTCACACACCTTACTACCCTTTCTTCTGTTATTCTCCCCCCTCTCCACTTTATTCACTCCTTCCTTTCTTGTTATTCTCCCCCCTCTCCACTTTATTCACTCCTCCCTTCTGTTATTCTCCCCCCTCTCCACTTTATTCACTCCTTTCTTCTGCTATTCTCCCCCCTCTCCAATTCATTCACTCCTTCCTTTCTTCTGTAAAAAAGAAATCCCTGGTCTGACTTGATGATATTAATGTAAGGAATACAAGGACACTGATTAATTTTAGGTCAGAAATGTCTGGCGGAGGACAGAGAGGGAGGGAGACTGTATTTATGAAGTGGTTTCCTGGGTAAGACAGGTAGTAGTAGGAGACATTGGGAAGGGGGTTGGTGAAATAAATAAACAGTTTCTAAATTAAATCAGTCCTATGTTTTCTACACACACACACACACACCTTTGGACAAATTGATACTTTTCATTGAAGTTGAGTAATTTAGCAGACATTCTTATCCAGAGCAATTTACAGGACCAATTGGGATTAAATGCCTTGCTCAATGGCACATCGGCAGATTTTTTCCAAACTAGTCGGTTCGGGGATTCGGACTAGTGACCTTTTCAGTTGGTGACCCAACCCCTCTTAACCATTTGTTAACCTGCCGCTACCGCCCTCTTCGCACTGGCAGTTCGTTGGTTCACAATGCACCAGTCTAGTAGAGCAGTGGTTCCTACATTTGTTTTTGGTTACTGTACCACCAAATGATTTTTCCTCTGCCTGGAGTACCCCTTAACCTTAAGTACCCCCTGTGTGCATTTTATCATCCAGATCCAGCCTCATGAACACCCTCTGTGTGCTCAGGAGTCAGCATGTTGTTATGGCTACGGCTGGACTCCATTACCATAGTTCTCTGAACATTCTGCACAGACTTTAATCGATACCTGTTATTAGGTATGGACAGAACGTTGACTGGGAATAATGAACTGTCCACACACTCCCCTAACCAGTGTTATAGACACCACTATAATCATTATTATGAATGTATTTGAGATCATTAGTGTATTTTTGCCCAATGTGAGAGAACAACGCATGTCAACAGAGCCACACGTATGTATAACAAAGGGATTGGTGAGAGACCATCCCCTCCCAGTTGGCGCAATGAACCGCACTCTCTCTGCTCTCCTCCGTTCCCATGATGCACCGCGTCTGCCTGTCTCTGCTCCCCTCCGAGCCGCCATGTTTTCGGAGTGAAAGCCTGGAAATCTGGATAGAGAACCGGGGCTGAAATCTTCAACCATCCGCCCTCTCCGCCTGTAAGTAGCCCTCACCCGGGAGCACAGTGTGCCTCTAGCCGCCTCAAACAACACATCGCCCGATGTATTGCCTTTCCCGGGCCGTAAACATACTTTTTGTGGGTTATTTTAAAAGCTGTGTTGCTTCCTCCCTCCCCTGCCGCCTCCGGTTGTTGCCGTATTCCGCTCTAGTCAGACAGCTAGGGCCTTTGTTAGCTAGCTAGCTTACACCGGCATGGAGACCTGTAGAGCCCGGGTACCGGTGTGTGTTACTGGTAGAGGGGGTGTCGGGGGCGAGTTGCTCTGGTCGCTGGCTTGGAGGTCTGGTATTGTTTGTTGATAGACAAACATTGGGTAGTTAACTACTGGAACCAGTTCCGTGGTTAACATCAATACATGCCACTTAAGCTAGCTAGTGAATACTCCAGTACATGGATAATGTAATTACCTAGTTATATGTCAACCAGACAAACACACATTTACTTACGTCCATTTTCATGTCCTTATTGGCCTCGATTTGTTTAGTTAGTTGGGTGGTGTGAGTTGTGCCTCGGCGACTGACTGTTATCTAGTTGACACACAAAGCTATGTTCCGTTTTTGTTGTTCTGGCCCAGGTGGACAGGACAGTAGTTCGCAGTGATAATCGATCCACGGTATTAAATAAGGATTAATCCAGTTGTGGGCAACAATGCTATTTCCGGCTGGCGAACGTGATGAGAGGAGACTGCTCGCTAACGTTACTGATTTCCGGATGTTATCAAAGAGGTTACGTTACCCTAGTTACCCTAGCATACACCGCTGAGAAATGAATGGCTGTTTGTTTTCTGCTTGCATCGGGATAACATATATTTTCAGACCCAAATACACCGGAAGTATTTGTTTGTTTTGCTTGTAAGTGGTTGTCTGGATGGCAGGAGCTAGCTAGCTGGCTGGCTAACTAACATTGCCTGCAGAGGGGGGCGTGCTTGTTATGGCATAACTCTATGCATGGAGGCGAGGGTGGGTACTTATATTGGGCCTATTTCACACATGCACAGGTGTGTATTATATGCATGTAAAATTGGCAAAGTTTAAAAAAATGTAGCGTATCCCATCTCCCCCAGAGGCACCCTCGGCCAGGGTCAGCCATTTATTAATAGCGAGAAAAATTTGGATTGTGTATGTACGCTTCTGACCCATAATGGATGGATGTGTGTGTGAGGTAGAGAGACGTGTTATGCGATTTGACAGATTCATTTTCCAAATACTTTTGTGGCTTCCTGTCCATCAGAGGTTGGCGGGGGTTGAACGCTAAATAAAACATAGAACAGACCACCTGGTTGTCTTGAACATTTGCTTATTGACTGAACACACCCCATGTCTGTTGAGTAGGTGGAATCCACATCACCTGGCTGGGCCACATTCAGCAGGGCACAACGTTGTGTTAATGTTCCAGATAGAAAGGTCATGAGTAAAACTGATGTGATTTATTTTCTGCAAGTCAGAGAAGCATGTTTGTTCTGCAGAATATATTTATTCAGAGGGGGTCAATGTAAATTGTCCGGTGGCAATTTTTATGAATTGTTCAGCAGTCTGACTTGGGTGTAGAAGCTGTTGAGGAGCCTTTTGGTCCTAGACTTGGCGCTCTGCTGTTGCTTGCCGTGCGGTAGCACAGAAAACAGTCTATATCTTGGGTGACTGGAGTCTCTGACAGTTTTATGGGCTTTCTTCTGACACCACCTATTATATAGGTCCTGAATTGCAGGAAGAGTGGCCCTGGTGATGTACTGTGCCGTACGCACTACACTCTGTAGTGTCCTACGGTCAGATGCCGAGCAGATGTCATATCAGTTGCCATACTAGGCGGTTTGCAACCGGTCAGGATGCTCTCGATGGTGCAGCTGTAGGACCTTTTGAGGATCTGCCCTCTTCACGACTGTCTTGGTTTGTTTGGACCATGATAGATCGTTGGTGATGTGGACACCAAGGAACTTGAAACTCTCAACCCACTTCACTACAGCCCCGTTTGACCCTCCTTTTCCTAAAGTCCGTGATCAGCTCATTTGTCTTGCTCACATTGAGGGAGAGGTTGTTCTGGCACCACACTGCCAGTTCTCTGACCTCCTCCCTATAGGCCGTCTCATCATGGTCGGTGATCAGACCTACCACAGTTGTGTCGTCAGCAAACTAAATGATGGTGTTGGAGTTGTGTATGGCCACGCAGTTGTGGGTGAACAGGGAATACAGGAGGGGACTAAGTACAAAAAAACAAAAACAAAGCTTTGTGGGTACTATGGTGTTGAACGCTGAGCTGTAGTCGATGAACAACATTCTCACGTAGGTGTTCCTTTTGTCCAGGTGGGAAAGGGCAGTGGGGAGTGCGATTCAGAGTGCGTCATCTGTGGATCTGTTTGCACGGTATGCAAATTAGAGTTGGCCTAGGGTATCCGGGAGGATGCTGTTGATGTGAGCCATGGCCAGCCTTTCAAAGCACTTCATGGCTACTGACGTGAGTGCCACGGGTTGGTACTCATTTAGGCAGGGTACCTTCACTTCCTTGGGCACAGGGACTATGGTGGTCTGCTTGAAACATGTAGGTATTACAGACTCGGTCAGGGAGAGGTTGAAAATGTCAGTGAAGACACTTGACAGTTGGTCTGTGCGTTCTTTGAGTACACGTCCTGGTAATCCGCCTGGCCCTGCAGCTTTGTGAATGTTGACCTGTTTAAAGGTTTTGTTCACACAGGCTACTGAGACCATTCACACACATTCATCCAGAACAGCTGGTGCTCTTGTGCATGCTTCAGTGTTGCTTGCCTTGAAGTAAGCATAAAAGGCATTTAGCTCGTCTGCTCGCGTCACTGGGCAGCTCACGTCTGGGTTTCCCTTTGTAGTCCATAATAGTTTTCAAGCCCTGCCATATCCGACGAGCGTCAGAGCCGGTGTAGTAGGATTCAATCTTAATCCTGTATTGACGCTTTGCTTGTTTGATGGTTTGTCTGAGGGCATAGCAAGATTTCTTATAAGCGTCCAGATTAGTCTTCGGCTCCTTGAAAGCGGCAGCTCTAGCCTTTAGCTCAATGCGGATGTTTCCTGTAATCCATGGTTTCTGTTTAGGATCTGTACATACAATCACTGTGGGGACGACGTCATTGATGCACTTATTGATTAAGCCGGTGACTGAGGTGGTATACTCCTCAATGTCATTGGATGAATCCCGGAACATTTTCCAGTCTGTTCTAGCAAACCAGTCCTGTAGTGTAGCATCTGCATCATCTGACCACTTCCGTATTGAGCGAGTCACGGGTACTTCCTGCTTAATTTATTTTGCTTGTACGCAGGAATCCAAAGTATAGAGTAATGGTCAGATTTGCCAAATGGAGGGCGGGGGAGAGCTATGTATCCATCTCTGTGTGTGGAGTAAATGTAGTCTAGGATTTTTTCCCCCCTGGTTGCACTGGTGACGTGCTGGTAAAAATTTGGTAACGCTGATTTAAGTTTGCCTGCATTTAAAGTCCACGGACACTAGGAGCGCCTCTTCTCGGTGAGGATTTTCTTCTTTTCTTATGGCCTTATAGAGTTGGTTGAGTGCGGTATTAGTGCCATCGTTCAGTGGTGGTAAATAGACGGCTACGAATAATATGAGAACTCTCTTGGTAGATAGTGTGGTCGACAGCTTATCATAAGGTACTCTGCCTCAGGTGAGAAATACCTCAAGACTTCTTCAATATTAGACATCGCGCACCAGCTGTTATTGACAAATAGACACACACCCCCACCCCTCGTCTTACCAGAGGTAGCATCTCTGTTCTGCCGGTGCATGGAAAATCCTGCCAGCTCTATATTGTTTGTTCAGCCACGTCTAAGTGAAACATAAGATGTTACAGTTTTTAATGTCCCGTTGGTAGGAATATCTTAATAGTTGGTCATCAATTTTATTTTCCAACGATTGCACGTTAGCAAGAAGAATGGAAGGCATTGGGAGTTTACTCGCTCGCCTCCGGATTCCCGGAAGGATCCCCGATCTGCGTCCCTTTTTCCGGTGTCTTTTCTTCACGCAAAAGGCGTGGATCTGGGCCTGTTCCAGTGAAAGCAGGATATCCTTGTCGTCAGACTCGTTAAAGGAAAAGGTTTCTTCCAGTCCGCGGTGAGTCATCGCTTTTCTGATGTCCAGAAGTTATTTTCTGTCATAAGATGGTAGCAGCAACATTATCTACACAATAAGTAAAACATATATATTTTTTTTACACAAAATGAAAATAAAATAATTTGCACATTTGTTTGGGAGAATGTAAAACATCAGCCATGTTCTTCGTGGCCATCTTTACATTATAACTGTCAGAGACTGTGTTTCTGTCTAAACTCTAATGTAGGCCTACATATTACATATGGTGAACTAAACCAAACCAAAGTTACACCTGAGTTCTGTTTCCTACCTACATGACTGAGCTACCTTCACACCATCTGTAACTAGTGAAAGGTAATAGACTAGTGGTAGGCTGGGCGACATCGCCAAAATATCTTAACACAATATATTTCTTATTTGTTCGGTATTTTATGTTTTCTAAATAATAAATGTTCTAAATATGTTGTATGAACATAGAATGGCAACAAATAATTAATAGTAATAATAATTAATTGTAATAATAATTAATAGGAATAATAATTAATAGGAATAATAATTAATAGGAATAATAATTAATAGGAATAATAATTAATAGGAATAATAATTAATAGGAATAATAATTAATAGTAATAATAGTTAATAGGAATAATAATGAATAGGAATAATAATTAATAGGAATAATAATTAATAGTGGCTCTAATGGGCTTTCTGTATTCTGATTTGTGTTTTATATTCAACCAAACTAGGACAAAACTGACAGTGAAGTAGACCAAATTTGTTTGAACTTTTAATTGATATATCTCCCCAAATGTTTTATTCTGTATTTTTTTTCCCCGAGAAAAGGAATCCGTTTTTAGTTCCATTTCATACTGTCAGTTAAATCCAACATGGACACCACCACGGGAGTCAGTATGATGTTGATAGAATTGGACCTCTTCTTTCCTCTGGGGCTAGGCTGTGTGGGTGTGATTGTGACACTGTGTGGGTGTGATTGTGACACTGTGTGGGTGTGATTGTGACACTGTGTGGGTGTGATTGTGACACTGTGTGGGTGTGATTGTGACACTGTGTGGGTGTGATTGTGACACTGTGTGGGTGTGATTGTGACACTGTGTGGGTGTGATTGTGACACTGTGTGGGTGTGGGTGTGTTTGTGACACTGTGTGGGTGTGATTCACAACATGCTGTGTATTGAGATAAAGGGACCCTCCCCTCTTTAATATGTAAGTTGGTCAGATGTTTTCACAACTCAAATGTGGCCTAACGTCATTAGAAGAAATATTCAGGCCTCAACCACAAATAAATCGGAAGGATTGGCACGGTTTAATTAGAAGGAATTAGGTTCCGATAATGTTTCCTATTCATTTGGGACAGAGGATGGTGTTGTAAACTATACATTTAGCTCCAGTACTCCAGACATTAAACCACTTTAGAATATGTTGTCAGTCAAATTGCAAAAAATAAATAAAATAAACGACAACACTAGCGGGTGGATCAAAATGTTGATTGCAGTCCCTGCAAGTGTGTGTGTGTGAATCCTTTCTATACTGTGTTTAAAAGGAGTGTAGTTTGAGTTGTGTGTGTGTGTGTGTGTGTGTTGAAGCAGTGTGTGTGTGTGTTGAAGCAGTGTGTGTGTGTGTTGAAGCAGTGTGTGTGTGTGTTGAAGCAGTGTGTGTGTGTGTTGAAGCAGTGTGTGTGTGTGTTGAAGCAGTGTGTGTGTGTGTGTGTGTGTGTGTGTTGAAGCAGTGTGTGTGTGTGTGTGTGTGTGTGTGTGTGTGTGTTGAAGCAGTGTGTGTGTGTGTGTGTGTGTGTGTGTTGAAGCTGTGTGTGTGTGTGTGTTGAAGCAGTGTGTGTGTGTTGAAGCAGTGTGTGTGTGTGTTGAAGCAGTGTGTGTGTGTTGAAGCAGTGTGTGTGTGTGTGTGTTGAAGCAGTGTGTGTGTGTGTGTGTGTGTTGAAGCAGTGTGTGTGTGTTGAAGCAGTGTGTGTGTGTGTGTGTGTGTGTTGAAGCAGTGTGTGTGTGTTGAAGCAGTGTGTGTGTGTGTGTGTGTGTGTGTGTGTGTGTGTTGAAGCAGTGTGTGTGTGTTGAAGCAGTGTGTGTGTGTGTGTGTTGAAGCAGTGTGTGTGTGTGTGTGTGTTGAAGCAGTGTGTGTGTTGAAGCAGTGTGTGTGTAACTAGAGCCAGACCGATATTATCAGCCGTTACAAGACTTTTACGGATTTATTTGTATCTCCGTTTAAGTCTTTACATGGCTGTGAGACGATCTTCCTCTGTCGCGCTACAAACCGGACACTTATCACCCAACACATCTACACTAGTTGGAGAGGAGAGTGAAATTCTGTAACTAACTGTTACTGCTTCTACGGCGAGTAGATACAAGCTTGCCAGCTCAATAAAGAGCCAAAAATGTTCACTGGCCGTATACTGTTAGGTAAAGCGCCACGGTAGGGTGTCCTGAGGTGAAGCGCCACGGTAGGGTGTCCTGAGGTGAAGCGCCACGGTAGGGTGTCCTGAGGTGAAGCGCCACGGTAGGGTGTCCTGAGGTGAAGCGCCACGGTAGGGTGTCCTGAGGTGAAGCAAGTGCCGTGCTAAGAACATTCATCGTCGTGGCAACGTTAATGTTACAGCCCCTTAGTGAAGCCCTCTAAATCTGGCCTGTTATAATTAAGCAATAAGGCCTGCGGAGGTGTGGTATATGGCCAATATACCGTGGCTAAGGGCTGTTTTTAGGTCCACGGCGCAACGCGGAGTGCCTGGACACAGCCCTTAGCCACGGTATATTGTCCATATACCACAAACCCCTGAGGTGCCTTATTGCTATTATAAACTGGTTACCAATGTAAGTAGAAGAGTTGTAAAAAGAATTGCCTGAGACACTAAGAAAACACAACATAGCACTTTGTTGCTAAGCTTTAATATATGGGTTGTCAAGGACTGGTTCAAATGTACATTTACCACCCCTATCGAGCCAGCAGTGGGAGAGTACTTGACTCCATTCACTGAGGGTTATTGCTATCCGGGATCCTTGAGACATCTAAACCTTAAAGAGGAACTGACAGTGTTTTAACTACTTTGCAGATATGAAACAAACAGACAGTCATATCAGTGAAAAAAATAAAATTCCCAGTTTATTCTACAAAAGCAATGATAACGTAATTTTTTTAAATTTATAATTTTATTTATGGACAACCGGGGGCACACTCCAACACTCCAACATAATTTACAAACAAAGCATTTGTGTTTAGTGAGTCCACCAGATCAGAGGCATTAGGGATGACCAGGGATGTTCTCTGTTTAGTGAGTCCTCCAGATTAGAGGCAGTAGGGATGACCAGGGATGTTCTCTGTTTAGTGAGTCCACCAGATCAGAGGCAGTAGGGATGACCAGGGATGTTCTCTGTTTAGTGAGTCTACCAGATCAGAGGCAGTAGGGATGACCAGGGATGTTCTCTGTTTAGTGAGTCCACCAGATCAGAGGCAGTAGGGATGACCAGGGATGTTCTCTGTTTAGTGAGTCCACCAGATCAGAGGCAGTAGGGATGACCAGGGATGTTCTCTGTTTAGTGAGTCTACCAGATCAGAGGCAGTAGGGATGACCAGGGATGTTCTCTGTTTAGTGAGTCCACCAGATCAGAGGCAGTAGAGATGACCAGGGATGTTCTCTGTTTAGTGAGTCTACCAGATCAGAGGCAGTAGGGATGACCAGGGATGTTCTCTGTTTAGTGAGTCCTCCAGATCAGAGGCAGTAGAGATGACCAGGGATGTTCTCTGTTTAGTGAGTCCTCCAGATCAGAGGCAGTAGGGATGACCAGGGATGTTCTCTTGATAAGTGTGTGAATTGGACAATGTTCTGAGTACGGGTGTCAGGGATGTAACGGAGTAAACAGTACATTTGTTTTTATTTTTTAGGAATGTAGTAAAGTAAAAGTTGTCAAAAATAGAAACAGTCAAGTAGAGAGACCACAACAATCTACTTAAGTAGTACTTTAAAGTATTTTAAACAGAGTATTGGTTCAGAGTATTGACTATGTACCGGCATCCCCCCCTGGATATTGTTTTCCTGCTGCTCTTCAATTACTTGTTACTTTTATCTCTTATTCTTATCCGTACTGTTGGGGGCTCATAAGTAAGCATTTCACTGTGAGGTCTACCTACACCTGTTGTGTTCGGCGCGTGTGACTAATAACATTTGATTTGAGTACTTTACACCGCTGTCTATGCTCTTGCTTGTCAGAAAATGTATATTAAAAAAAAGAGTCTCATTCGTCCTAGGGGTGTATATTAATACGATTTCTCTTTGCTAAAACTTTTTCAGTTCCACTTTATCCTCTAACCTGAACCCTTATGGTAACCATTTTAAATGTAAACTTCAATGGGGTGGGGTTGTCCCAAGGATCCCGGATAGCAATGGCCCGTTCACTGAGGCAATGTTCCGGGTGATATTTCTGATGTTTGTCCTTTTTCCAAGTGACAACCACCAGAATTCTGTGGCTACAGCCCTACAATCGACAAACACAAAACACCGGACACGTTTTCATTGTAGAGGTCGACCGACACACACGCACACGCACGCACGCACGCACACACACACACACTATGGAACACCACCCTAACGATACTCTACACTAGAGATCGACCGATTATGATTTTTCAACGCCGATACCGATTTATTGGAGGCCCAAAAAAAGCAGATACCGATATAATCGGCCGTTTTTCAAATATATATATATATATGTGTGTGTGTATATAATAATGACAATTACAACAATACTGAATAACACTTATTTTAACCTAATATAATACATCAATAAAAATCTATTTAGTCTCAAATAAATAATGAAACATGTTCAATTTGGTTTAAATAATGCAAAAACAAACTGTTGGAGAAGAAAGTCAAAGTGCAATATATGCCATGTAAGAAAGCCAACGTTTCAGTTCCTTGCTCAGAACATGAGAACATATGAAAGCTGGTGGTTCCTTTTAACATGAGTCTTCAATATTCCCAGGTAAGAAGTTTTAGGTTGTAGTTATTATAGGACTATATCTCTCAATACCATTTGTATTTAATATACCTTTGACTATTGGATGTTCTTATAAGTACTTTAGTATTGCCAGCCTAATCTCGGCAGTTGATAGGCCTGAAGTCATAAACAGCGCAATGCTTGAAGCACAGCGAAGAACTGATGGCAAACACACAAAAGTGCTGTTTGAATGAATGCTTACGAGCCTGCTGCTACCTACCACCACTCAGTCAGACTGCTCTATCAAATCATAGACTTCATTATAATATAATAAACACAGAAATACGAGATAGCAAAAATATGAAATAGCAACGAATCCCTTTGAAAACAGCCTATGTAATTCGAGTCAGTTATTTTAGTTGAGTGTGAAAATTGTCTGCAAAGTGTAAATAAGATACTTTTGCTTTCCGTTCGTCCCATTTCCCAAATATGTCTGTTACATTTTCTTTTTATTACTCAGAAAGTCAAACAAGTCCGTACAATTATTATTATTATTATTTTTTGAATGACAACAGTTCATCTCTCAATGTGACTAATCTTTCCAACACTCCCTCTCGATAACCATCAAGCCTCGGAGTGAAATGGAACATTCTCATTCTCTCTGAGTTCTGTGCTTAGCTCTTTTGCTGACAGTTCTTCTCGGTGTATCATACTCGATGCGAACTAATTGCAAAAATCACTGAAGTTGGAGACATATCTCCCTCACTAACTTTAAGCGTCAGCTGTCAGAGCAGCTTACCGATCGCTGCAGCTGTACACAGCCCATCTGTAAATGGCCCATCCTAACTACCTCATCCCCAGATTTCTTTTTCTGCTCTGTTGTACACCAGTGTTTCCACATCCTCATCTGCACATCACTCGTGTACATTGTCATTACTTCGCCACTATTGGCCTATTTATTGCCTTACCTCCTTACTTCATTTGCACACACTGTATACAGATTTTTCTATTGTGTTATTGACTGTACGTTTGTTTGTGTAGCTGTGTTGTTTGTGTCGCACTGCTATGCTTTATCTTGGCCAGGTCGCAGTTGTAAATGAGAACTTATATATATATATATTTTAATGCGTCCGTATGGCTGAGGATGACTCATTCATAACTAGAGTGCAGAGGCCTGCCTGCCGCCCCGCCATAGATAGAACCCCATCTGTACAAAGCCCCATCACTCAATCCCATATGGAATCTGTTTTTTGTCAATCTACAGTGGGGCAAAAAAAGTATTTAGTCAGCCACCAATTGTGCAAGTTCTCCCACTTAAAAAGATGAGAGGCCTGTAATCATAAGAAGCATTGGGGACAGGTGCTTTTATACCGATAAGTTCAAACAGGTGCCATTAATACAGGTAACGAGTCGAGGACAGAGGAGCCTCTTAAAGAAGAAGTTACAGGTCTGTGAGAGCCAGAAATCTTGCTTGTTTGTTATTGACCAAATACTTATTTTCCACCATAATATGCAAATAAATTCATAAAAAATCTTACAATGTGATTTTCTGGATTTTTTTCTCTCATTTTGTCTGTCATAGTTGAAGTGGTACCTATGATGAAAATTACAGGCCTCATCTTGCCCCACTGTAGATATATTTACATATAGATATATAGATATAGATAGAAATTGGATTTTGAAAGATTGAAATAGGCTTTCGCTTGTATAGTGTCTCAAACACCACTAACCAAATGCGGAATTGGTCAGTGGCTCTTTAAGAAATCTGCTTTCTGAGTATATTTGGAGGGCTGTTTTAAGCACGGTCCATGATGTTATGATGATATTTTTTCAGCTACAATAATACAAAATATTGTCAGATATATCGGTTATGTGTGAATATTTCAACTAACGGTGTTTGTCTCTTCCCCAGGCCGTGGTGGAATGAGCAGCGTGTGTGTGTTGAAGGGTAAAGCAGTGCTCTGGCAGGCCTCGTTCAGCCCCCACCTCAGAACTTCAACTCCCAGCATGCCGGTGGTGCTGAGCAACGGAGGACACGCCCCCCCGGCCGGACAGACCCCACATGCCCCGCCACCAAGCCAGCAGGTAAGGGATGGAGACCAGGGCATAAAATGAACACCTGCCAAATGCGGTTAGATTTTTGGCATTGGCCGGTATGATGTGTATTTCACCAGGGCTCCACAGGATGAGCGTTTCACTCGCATTTGTGAAATCAAGTGTGATCACATTTTAAAGTAAAATAAATCCTGCAGTAGCTGTTTTCAAAGTATTTGTGCCGTTTTTGTTTCATAGCTCAAATAACTACGACTCCTATATACCGTAATTTCCGTACAAAAAACCGCTACTTTATTCCCACGCTTTGAACCTCACGGTTTATACAATGACGCGGCTAATTTATGGATTTTTCCTGCTTTCAAAAAAAAACTGAGCACCGTCACATAATGCCGGTGTTTCGTTAAAGCCTATTTATTTTTGTTACAAGCCGTGTTTCATTTAAAAGCTGTGTAAAGTTAATTTGTTTCAATGTACCGGTAGGCCCCTGTGGCTTATAGACATGTGCGGCTTATTTATGTACAAAATAAATTTTTTAAATAATTCAGTGGGTGCGGTTTATATTCAGGTGCGCTTAATAGTCCAGAAATTACGGTAGCCTATTCCACCTCGCGCGACAACTGCCTGGCGTTCCTCCGCTTTTTCTTCGTCTTCTAACTCGTGCTACCATGGTAACCTCCCGCCCTTAAAGAGGCAGGCGAAGATTTGTCTCATCTGTGATATTTTGGATTGAATGACTTTGGCTTTCAAATGGCTTTCAAAAAATGAAATCAAAACAATATACCACATTACCTCTTACTAGTAATACATTTGTTTTTGAAACAAAGCATGCTCATCTGTTTTTGAAACAAAGCATGCTCATCTGTTTTTTTGTGTTGGTGTAATTTTGGCGTGGGGGAAAATAATTTGGCCGATTTTAATTTTTAATTTTAATTTTTTCAATTAAATAAATAATAATATAATTTAATTAATTTAAATAATAAAATAAAATAAATATATATTCTAAAATAATGATAATAATCTGAGTGGCTGGTAGATTTTTAAATCTATGTCATGTCAGACTGCAGTACACGTCACACAGACTGACAGATGTTCAGAGATGTTAGCTGTGTGTGTGTTGCAGGGCGTGGTGGGTACGGGGCGCTCTCAGGATGATGCCATGGTGAACTACTGCTTCCAGCGGCAGCACGGAGAGCAACCTGGCAAACACCGCTGGCCCACTGGGGAGAACATCCACGACAGCCAGTACTG